>NC_051155.1:17811416-17951415 GCF_013339745.2 Dermacentor silvarum | reverse complement strand
CTGCTACTCCACTATTGTGCCGGCTTGTTTGTATGAGAGGTTAAACCCGATATTGATCCTTCTACGCCCTTCATCCTTAACATATACATCATAAACACAGTGGATAAAGGGTAGTACCCTGTCTCATCTCTTGTTGATAGCAACTTTATCCTCGCTCCTCCTCCAATCTCATTCAACGCAAACGGTATTTTCTTGGTAAATATCCATCAACCTGTATATAGTCGTTGCCAATACCTTCCCCTTCCAAGAATATCCCACAACGTGTTGCGGTTTACGTTATCGCAAACTCCGGTAATGCCTGAAGAAGCCACTATACGGGCTCTCCTTTCTTCTCTAGATATTTCAATACAGGACAATTAAGTTATCATCCAGACGCCTACCAATTCTGAAGCCATTCTGAAGTTCTAGAATATCCATTATTATCTGCCATGCTTGCACCTCCAATTTAATCGCCTGCATTGCTACCCTGTATATCACCGATGTAATGGCCAACGGTCTATATGAGTGAATTCTATCTCCCCCCCCCCTCCCTTACCTTTATAAATGAAAATAATTTTACTTTGTCGCCAACTGTCTGGTATTCACCTATCTTCTAAGGTTTTTCTACTGCTTTCAACAGAGCTTCCTTACTTTTTGGTCCAGTTCATTTATCAGCCTAACAGGAACCTCGTCTACCCGTGGCTGTTTGCTTGGGATTTTTCTCTTCGGCTTTCTTCCAGTTGAAATTTGTCAGCACCAGCTCCTTTTCATCTGGTTCTCTTTCAGATCCGTTTCCTCAAATCCAACCACGTATCGGCGTTAGAAAGATTCGGCTGTATTTTAGGATGTATATAAATGCCGCGTCGCTTTCCAGTTTGTTCCCATCTTGGTCTAGGATATGTTATTGTAGTGTTCCAGACTGCCTGCCTAATAAGTTTATTGTTCCAAAATTCGCTAGGTGCAGCCGTCTTTATCGCTCGTATTTCTGACAACCGACGTTTCACTTTCACCTTTTATCTTTGCTTGAACCAGTATTTAAATCACAGATTTCTTCTCCCGGTACGCTTCCCATTTTGTGTCTACTTCATCCTGCGGCCGCTGCGCTTTTTTGCCTGCATGTGCTCTCTTGATGCTTTCTGTTCTCTCGGTGATCGCTTCTCGTATAGGCTCCGTACAGTGAACAGCGGCGCTGCTGCGCAGCAGCGGGTGGCGCGATGCTCAGCGTCGCATGTGGCGGGCGGCGCGAACCTGGGAAGGGGGGAAACAGCGAGATTTCGGAACTACGTATACACGCCTCCGAAAGCCGCACGTATATCCGCGATCCGCTTCTTTTTTTTTTGTGCGTGTGTGTACGTGAAAGTACAAGCGTGGCCCTCTGTGATGGCACAAATAGTTTTTGCGGGGTTCAGGCCTATTAAAGGAATAGACGATTACTTTCACGGTGCACGTTAACCAGCGGAGACAAGCTCTATGCTGCTTCGCATGTTGCGTGGTGAAAGACGGCGTGGACGTTCACGCAAGTGCCATTCGCAACAGGGAAAGCAAGTATACGACGTCATCCTTCACGTGAGTAAAGCTTACTGTTATACTAAAATTGAAGTCACTAAACTGGCACCCTGAAAACGTGACACCCTGAAACCGATTTTTAATCGACGCCTCACTGTTGGCAATGCATGCCTCATTTCGCTCCGGCGCGTTGTACGCCGCGGCCTATCATTTGAGGCCTCTGTCACACTGTTACTTTAGATTGTCATACAGCTCGATCTGGACCGCGTGCAGCTACACGCTCACTCGATAGGCTGTCGTCAGCACAGTCATGTCGAGTGAGCTAAACGATTCGGATTGTTGGATCGTGTGGCAGTGACCATGCTATCCTCATTGACTCGTTTGGGACCCGTCGGAGCCACCTGCTGCGCTGATAAACGAGATTTATTAACTAGCGATCTTAATTTACATGACGCGAATGTTCGTTCTTCATCATGTACAATGATCGAGGCTCATTAGGCCCCTTTCACGAGATACGATATCGCATGCGAATTCCTTTCCTTGCATACGCGCTTTGCTTTTACAATGATACATCGCAAATGTATATCACAAGAAAAATCGCACCATGTGAAACCGCGCCTCTCAAGCACCAGCGGCCGAAACGAGGGATCGTCGATTTAGTGCTCGCCAGCTCAAAATAGGCTTCCTTGGCGTAAAATATTGCTCATCGCACATGCCAGTGCTATGCTGATCATACCGAATGTTAAACAACGGCAAGCAGTCGTCAAATCAGCAAAGTCGTGACAATTTCGTTTAAATGTTCAGCAGCTGGCCATGGCCGCTGGCGTCGCACAACGAGCTGTGAAACGCACATGTGTAGCACGCTTTACAGAACAAAACCTTGCCACAAATATCAAGAAGCTGACTTACTTTACTCTCCTCACAGCTGCGACCCATTTCTTTCGCCGTTCCATCTCATAAGATTTGCCAGGAAACCTGTACAACTTTATCCCGGGCTGGCCTTCGTGGTTGTGACAGCCCTTTACGCAGCAGTATCACCGGTTCCACTTGCCTTTTTTTTTCACCTCCGACGCTTGCCGATGAAGCGCATGCCATTGCACCGTTGCAAGACCTATAAAAAAATAAGAAGGCTGGTGAACAAAGCAAAACGGCAAATCCGTGGCCGAGACTAAATGTAGCGCGCGGGAAAGAACACTCATCGAGCCGGCCGAGCTGCGGCGCCCACTTCCCAACACTGTTGCGTCGCTGCGCCAGATGGCGCCAGAGCAGCCGCAAACTCGACTGTACGGAGCCTATGTCACTGTTCCACCAGTTTTTTGGTTTCTTTTTTACTTGCGAACGAGCATGTTGCTTTTGTTTCCGTATTTCTGTCGTAATTACATTTAGAAGTTAACCATATTCCCAATCTGTGCTTGGTCGTTTGCCAAGTTCTTCCTCGATTCTTTTGCTATATTTTGTAACGATCATAAAAGGAGAAAGACGGACTTCGTGAACGAGAAGAAAGAATGACAGGCAGAGAAGAAGACGAAGTAGCATTCTTTAGGACGGTTAGTGATGACAAAATAATCGGACATTACATTTGGCGCAGTCGACAGGGTTTTAGACTATGTGGGTGTTGTTCACGATCGCCCGACGCGAAGACGGCCATCTACTCGCCAAGACATGCCAAGAAGACGGAGACGTTGCCATCGACTTCCAGAACAGGTCAGCATACCGGCTTCTTGACGTTCCTAGCTCACAACGATAACATTGCCCTCGATGAAATGGGCTGCAAGGGTTCAGTCAGAGTTGATCTGCAGACGACCGAGTTTGAACAGTGGGTCCACAGAAGAAGTAGCCATGACTGAGTGACAATCAAGGTGCAAGGAGTTAGCCTAGTTGTACAACACCTTTTGCGTAGGCAGGAGCAGCAAATGCAACAAAGTGAACAGCTGCTGAGGGTTTAACGTCAGCGTGCAACTCCCCAAGGCAAGCAACGCGAGAAGTGGTTGTTCCTAATTTTTTTGACGATACGCAATCGAGACGCTCGATCTGGCTTCAGTTTTTTGAAATGCATACTCGCAGATAAGTAGAATGATGACCGCGATCGCATCAGCAATATGCGTCCTTTTCTTACAGGAACCGCTAGGAAGGGTTAGATTTGAGGATACCAAGCCATGTATCGGAGCCATGGGTCGAATGGAAAAACTGTTTCGGTCGTGCGTTTGATCAGAGTTATGTTGAATGTTGGGACAAGGCTATTTTTTTCGAGCATCGAGAAAGAACACTATCGACACTACTCTGAAACGACGACTCTCGCAACTTGCCGAGCCGAACCTATCTGAATCATCTCCAGTTGCGCCAATAATTCATGGGAGACGAAGCCGTCTCAGCGCGAACTTCTTCCTAGACCACACGCGACGCTAGAGCAACTGTTGCATTCCCTGAGGAATATCTTCAGCAATGTGTTGTCACCCGACCACCGGACAAGTAACACCAATGGAAAATCATCTGCTACAAGCTTAACGTGTGACCAGAGGCGCTCTTGCTGCAACTGTTTTTTGTGGTCACGCCCACTGCAAGAATCAGCCTTCAATAAAAATTACCAGCAAGCGACAGGTAAAATCCGGGCGCCTATTCTACCGCAGCACCGAAAGAAATATTTAATTTGGCAAAGTTAGCCGAAGTTTTGCTTTATGCCGAATGACCGTCAATGGAAGGCCAACTGCAGTCTTAGTTGACACCGGGCTTCGGTGAGTATTGTCACCCCCGACTGATTTCTTTGGAAAAGGCATTAATCGGCAAGGTTTAAACGTGCGCAGCTATTATGGCAGTTCTCGAATACTTCATATATGGGCTAGGGTATGCGTCGGATACCAAGGCACAAAATGGATGTCGAGGCACTCATTGTACAGGATGTCCCATACTGTTTTCTCTTGGCTCGTCCTCATATGAAGAGGACAAAAATAATATATCGTGGCGCGACGATCTAGTATGGAGCACTCGGTTGAAACAATACATACAGGTGCTGGAGTGAAAGCGAAGCTGGTAGCTGCAAGTGAAGAGGTGCGTAACAAGTATCCAGAATTAATATGCCTTGGACAGTTTCCACCAGCGGCCAAAGTCTTAATGGTGCCTTTCAAGCTGAGTGAAACTACTGTTGTCCAGAAGAAACCATACGGTATGCCCTACGAAAACAAGAATGGCTGAAGCAAGAATTGCAAGGTTTGCCCGACGCTGGATTATTCGGCCTTCTACATCTTCGTTTGCGTCGCCTATTACTATACGCCCAAATACTACGGGACATTCAGAATGTGTACTGACTACAGGCTCGTGAACCGTCGACGGATTTATTTCCTTACTCAATGTAAAGAATCATGACATATTCGACGAAACAGGAGGCTGTTCATGGTTTTCCCGCATCGATATTTGCAAGGGATACTGGCAAGTTCCACTCCAGGAAGATTTCAAGCCCTTCACAGCTTTTGTCACTCCTTTCAATGTCTTCGAATATAACAGGCTACCGTTCAGGTGGAAGAATTCTGGAGCATGGTTCCAAAGAATGATGAACGACGTGCTTCAAGATTTCACAGGTAACATCTGCAACGTCTACGTGGATGACATCATTGTTTACTCCAAACACGTGACCAACACTGCTTACACTTCACTTAGTGCTGTTAAATGCACTAAGTGAAGCCGGACTGAAAATTAACATGAAGAAAAGCAAATTTCTGAAGAATTCTGTAGTTTTCTTAGGGAGATTCTTCAACGCATACAAAGAGCAAAAATAAGAACATGTTAAACGCATATCTCAGCTGACAAAACCATATGATTTACACTCGCTCCGCGTGTTCTTGGGCCTGGCAGGACACTTCAGAGCATTTATCAAGGACTACGCTTTAAAGACGAAGTCCCTTACGCTGCTAACGCAAAAGGATACCCCATTGGTGTGGACGCAGGAGAGTGCGAAAACATATCAGGAACTCGTCAGAATAATGTCATCTGATCCAGTACTCTCTTTTCAAATTTCACAAAGCTGTTTGAACTAAACACTGAAGCATCACATTACGGGACAGGTGCGGTACTATACCAAAGGGAGAGACCGAGCCCGCCAACGATGACTTAAATTGGGTACTCGTGCACATTCAACAAGGCAGGCAGGTATCAACAACCCGACTACTGAAAAGAGGCCCTAGCCGTAGTCATGGCACTTAGGTACTTGAGAACGTACATTCAAGGAAGACACGTCAAATATTCACAGACAATCAAGCCTTGACCTATATACTAAGCCTTTCTGACCGAAAGGAAGACGGCCAGGTGGGTCAGTGAAATACAGCAATTCGCGTTCGACGTTGCTCACAGGGCAGGAGAGAAGCTGCCTGACGCTGACGCAATATCAAGGCTGATACCTCCGAATGCGAGAGGTGTTGTGAACCAAATTCTTTCGGACGGCACAGAAGATACGACTTTCAAGAATGGTAGACTGCACATTCCTAACACGAGCGTCGCAAGAATCTTGCAGCTTTACCACGACACCTCAAATTCTTATGGCCACGACAGTTTCTGGAGGACATACTGGAAAACCAATCAAAGATTCTGCTGGAGCACAATGAAGCCGGATATATCAGCATATATCAGAACTTATCATCAATGTCAAATCAGCAAGGTAAAATTCAAGCCTCGCGGAAGCACAATGATCTTAACAAAGTATTCAAACAAGCCTTTTGAAACTGTGCACCTTGATTTCGCGGAGCTCAGAAAAAGGGGAGGAAGTGAGAACCACACAAGCATTTCTTTTGGCCATCGACGAATGCACGAGAACGCTTGCGTGTAGGACAGAAAAAGAAGATGCCAGCAGCGTCATATCGCTACTCAGTCGTGGAATGAAAAAAAAAATGTAAAAGTGATTTTGGCTGACAATGGTCCTGCTTTCAGAAGCGAGGGTTTAAACAATGGACCGAACAACGAAATATACAACTTCGTTTTGCTGCACCATATCATCTTGAAGCCAATGGGTTGGCCGAGTGAGCGATAACAGATCGATAAGAGCTGTTTATCACACTCTATCCGGAATTCCAAGGTGGTTGGAAGTGTGCTCTTTAAGCGGCTGTTAATCACCGTAACCACTCTCATACACTGCTTTGGATGCAGTCCATATTTCGCTTACCGTGGAAAGCGAAGTGGCTTCCAGCTGATCACCTCCTTGGTCTTACAAACGTGCTAACCCTCCAAGAACGTAAGAAATCAGTAGAAGAGAACGGGAAATATAAGGTCGCCATGAAGCGAAACTACGACGTGCTCAGTCCACAAAGGTACCTTACATCAAAGTAATAGATTGTATTCGCGTTCGAAGAGGTTTGCACGGATCAAAAGCCCCTTTCACGGGTCCCTGTATTGTGCTGTAGACCCAGTCAACAAGGAGTCTTGAAATCAATTTGGTACAGTGGACCACGAAACGCGACTGAGATGGCATCAATCGGCAACGTGTGCCTTATCAACCCATGGGGGTTGACGATCAAGGGGGGGGGGGCTGTATAACGATCATGAAAGGAGGAACGGACTTCGTGAACCAGAAGAAAGCAGGTCAGGGCAGAGAAGAAGACGAGTAGCATTGTCTAGAACGGTTAGTGATGGCAAATAAATGAAACATTACATATTTGTTTTTGTCCAGCGTTCAAATTTGGACTGGCCCTTCCTTGCTCCTTGCTCTCCTTGCCAACGACATATTCATTTTTCGAAATGATGCGTTTAGGGTCAGTTCCTATGCTGCTATATCCTTCGTCGTCAATGACATTTCTCTCAACTTATCCTAATTTCCTTCTGTCATCAGACAGTAATAAATCGTCGATTGCGGTTTCGCACTTCCCACGTGTTCTTCCCATCACACTTAGGTCCGTGTTCATGATAACGAGGTTATGTTGCTCACAAAGATCCACCATTGACTTTCCGTTCTTTCAGCCCGTCTGTCGTCAGAGCGCCTTCTACCGTTCGCAGAACCAGTAGCGTTATGGGCGGTCTTACTTTTTCAAATGCCGTTTTGAAGGCCGCACCGAGCATACTTTTCTTCGCGCTTTCTAAACACTACTGCTTTATTGCATGTTCTTGAGCTGGTTCAATCTCTACTCTGTATGCCACGCACGTTCTGGAGAAGGCAACGCGTAGCTCCGAACCTGCCTGTAAATGTTTCCTAAATTCTAGGTCATATATCGCGTAAAATTTTGGACAATCACGTCTACAGCGTCCGCAGAGCGTGCGTCTACTTCCTGAATTTACCTAACCACGTTTCTTTTTTGGGTATTGTAGTAGTTGCACCTTCCCGGCGACAGTCATTTTTTTCCCTCTCTCTTTGCCGACTGCGTCGAGCCGAATCGGTACTTAATTTGTGGTCGCACAGAGACTTCGTGTATCCGGTATCTGCCATTTCCGGGGTAGCGAAGGTGACTTCTATCCAGCTGGCAATGTATTTGATGTCGTATGTGACCTGAGATTACAAATCGTTCAGAATTCGCAGCCCGTGTTCACGCATTAACTGCATCACTGCCGCTCCCCTGTCATCGCAGCCGCTACTCCCCCAGCTATCGTGCTTCGCATTCAGGTCGCCTACTACAATTACTTTTTTTCTGTTGTAGACCTGGCAATTCAATTTGACAAAACATCCAGAAAAGGCGCTATGCCTATATGCGGCGGCGCATGCGCTCCTGGGAGCAGGAAGGCGAGAAAACCCCAGGTGGTCATATACGGCGCCCCGCACTACGGCGTGCGTCTTCAACGATCATACTTTTGACATGTAAAACCATAAAAAATTAGTGTATTTTAAGCTCCAAGCAATATACCTGTCGCGTGTCCATATCAAGTGTGAATTGAGACATTGTTGTGCCCACACGCACCTGGTCCGTAAATCTTTATCACGCGAATCACACCGGTTGAACGCGGTGCATGGTACGCACCCGCGGATGTATCCGGAGTAATTCAAGATAGGCGAACACGTTCGCAAACGCCGCCTTCTGTCGACACACTATATATTTCCTGCGAAGCACGCGTGAAGAATCCGTGGTGGACGAGCTATGTGCCAGCGGAAACCGGCTGCTGTCGGTAGTGGGAGGGTAGCTCCATGCGACGAAACTTGCTCGCTGTGGTCAACTTAATACTCTCCTTTACACAAATTAGGAATGCCAAATAAGTTTAGACTGATCTGGACTGGACTGGACAAACTTTATTTGGGTCCTGCAGGACGCGCTTAGGGCGTAGTGGGCGTCTCCCACGTAGGGACCGACATTGAATACCTGGCGGCCGCTTCGTGAGCCTGCTGGACGGCCCATTGCTGGTCGGCGAGAAGCAAGCTTCTGAGGGACTTCTACCACTTGTCCGAGGCGGAGTCAGGATGAGTGTTTCTACACTCCCAGAGCATTTGTGCGAGTGTCGCCGTGTATCCGCATGAGGGGCAGGTGTCGCTAGGGTACGCATCAGAATAGAGAATGTGGAGTTTAGCGGGGTTTGGGTACGTCTCTGTTTGTAATAAGCGTAGGGTTAGCTGATAATTTTTTTCAAAACCCTGATGTGTTATTTGCTCAGTAATAGGTTGAATATTAAACGAGAAAGGGGTGGTAAAAGTTCTGTGACCTGAGTCCCACGTCTTAACCTTAACATTGGCACGTCAGTGACGTCATGAATTTAAAAATTGTTTTGTGTATGTTAGTAATTATAAAAACAGTAGTAAATTTATTTCCATCATGCCAACGTGTACAGATGCAAGAGGCCAGCAGTTAAATTGCGTTAGTTGTGCCATTGTAGCCGAACTATAGTTCGTGAAACTGGCTAAGTTCAGTGTTTTAGAATGTCATGTGGTCTATCTTTAAGGGCAGAATATTGAATATGCCCTAGAAAACATCACCAAGTTAGAAATTGATGAGAGGAAAGGCAGGTAGGTCAACAGGACGAACGTCCGGATTGCTACCCCACTCTGAGATAAACAGAAAGGGGGAATAGAAATAGAAAAATCAATGCCATCACGGTGAGCAGGTGCGGGAACTTAAGGGCGGTTCATGTATTCGCCTGGTATTGATCTGTTTATTCTAGCTTGCGTAGTTGCCACCGCGATAGTGGACTTTTTCATATTGCAAGGCGGTAAATTACTATATATAGTACAGCTGCAACTGTTTTTTCTTTAATATCCATTTTAAAAATAGAGCCGCGTGACGCTTGCTCCTAGACGCAAATAGTTATCTTTTTTATCGCCTTTGCAGCGCGTTCACCAAGAGATGTCGGCGTGGTTCAAGCATGGCGCTCGAGCTACTCGAACATACTAAGCAGCCCTGCCACACCATCTTGAATATTATTACCTTTACCGCAGAAGTGGTTTATCTCAAGGTCTCCAGCGGACTTCCGCATCCCGTAAATTACGTTATCGCCCGACGTGGCTCAACAAACATATAGCTCGTTGGCGTAGACTTATACAGCCTTATGCATTAACCCTAGAGGTCTAATGACTGTAGGCTCTGTTCTCTACGGGTTTTCGCAACGAAACAAAAAACGCTACCGAAATATGCTCACTGCAACAAATATACGCCTTCAAACGCATATTCGGTAAAGAAACCAATCCATTCTTTTGATATTGTTACGTGTAGTTGATTCCGAAGGCTATTTACAATTTATTTACACGGAGGCCAACGGAAGCCAAGATGGTGAGGCTATATCAAGCGGGAACCCGTCCTCTTCCTGCTCTTCAGTGTAGCCACACTGTGGCGGCTGTTCCGCATCATCACCCCCGGCAGTAGAAGCGCCATCCCTGTGCTTAAGCTACACATGCGCGGTGAACGGTGTGTAATGTGGCTTTAGTGTCGCTACGTGAACGATGGCACTTGCAGCTGACGACGACGCTGAGGGGTCGGCGGGGTTGATTTCATATGTGACGTTGCTCACTTGTCGCACTACACGGTATGGACCAGCGTAAGGTGACAGCAGCTTTTTGGAAAGGCCCACACGGCGGATGGGTGACCAGAGAAGCCCCAGAGAACCCGGAGAAATGTGCACGTCGCGATGGTGGCAATCGCAGAGGCGTATCTGATGCTCCTGTGAGGCCTCTAGACGGGTGCGGGCGAATTCCTTCGCGTGGTCAGCGCGTGCGATCGCGTCGCGGGCGTATTCAGTGGCTGAACGTGCGGGCTAGGGCGGCAAGGTGTCCAAGGGCAACGCGGGTTTCTTCGCCATAAAGGAGATAGAATGGTGAATAGCCAGCGGTGTCATGACGCGATGAATAATACGTGAACGTCACATATGGTAAATTAAGATCCCAGTCGTAGTGGTCGGCCCCGACGTACTTAGAAAGCACGTCGGTGATGGTCCGGTTGAGGCGCTCCGTGAGGCCGTTGGTCTGTGGGTGGTATGGCGTGCTGAATTCATGCTTGTCGAGCAGCAGTAGAGGATGTACCCAATGACTGCCGAGAGAAAGCTACGCCGATGGTCAGTTAGTAATTGGTGTGGAGCACAATGCACAAAAATGATGTTGTAGGGTAGAAAGCTATCGACGGCAGTATATACAGGGTGTTTCAGCGAACACTTTCAAAATTTATTTAAAGTTACCTGCGGCAGATAGCACAATTCTAGCTAATTAGCTGGTCTACTCGAAGAGGCAGACATTACTTGCAAAAAAGTTAAAATACAGAATCGAATAATTAGCAAAAATTTAGTAATTAAGTTTTAACTAATTACCTGATGGCCCATATTGCAATTTACAAATTCTAGCCGTGGAGTTCGCAAGGCGGATCCCCTTCGAATTAATTCTCAGGATGACACCCGTTTCGAGATATTAATTCCCGAACTTTGCGGAGAAATGCATGGTCGTTCCAGTTAATTTTGTGCTTCAATGCAAAAAGCGACGTTTTGTTAACAACCTAACTGGAACGCCAATGCATTTCTCCGCAAAGTTAGGGAATTAATATCTCGGAACTGGTGTCATCCCGAGAATTCGTCCCAAGTGGATCCGCCTGGCGAACTCCATGGCTACAATTTGTAAATTGCAATATGGGCCATCAGGTAATTAGTTAAAAACTTAATTACAAAATTTTTGCTAATTAGTCGATTCTGTATTTTAACTTTTTTTGCAAGTAATGTCCGCCTCTTCGAGTAGACCAGCTCATTAGCTAGAATTGTGCTATCTGCCGCAGGCAACTTTAAGAATGTTTGAAAGCGTTCGCTGAAACACCCTGTATATAGCGCAACTTATATACGACGGAGAAGGTATATAAGGACAAGGTTTTCAAGGAAAGCGCTAAAGCGGGTTGCATCACCTGACGGTGGCCTGTGCACAACAGAAAACAAGTTTGTACGGTTTTGTATTGTTAATGCCTCATAATCAGAAGTTATATCAGTAAAATCGTCGACAGGTTCAGCAACAATATTGTCACGTAGTAGTGACGGTGAAGAAAACAGTCGCAAAACTGTGAATAACGAAACGGACTTTATTGGGCGAACTTGTGCCCACAACGAGAGTGGCGATGTGGGCTTCTTGGTCTGTCATCATGGAATGGTAATTTGGAAGCGCATAAAAACACGGACACGAGAAGGAACGAATACGAAGACAAGCGCTTGTTTTCGTCTTCGTTTCTTCTCGTGTCCGTGTTTTTATGCGCTTCCAAATTACCATTCCATGCTGTGCCCACCACAAAGGCAAGTTGCAGTCGAAGTACAACGATAGCGGCGAACACAGTCGGCGATCGTCGAAATCTGATCAGCTGCGAAACGCGTCGGCTTTATTACACCTTTTCCCTGTTTACAAACATATGCCCTGGACGGCCTCCGGTTTGGCTCAATGACGTAGTCCGCTAACTATAGCGAGCAAGAAAGGCAGTAGCGGTGATATAAATTAGCATGAGTGCGCTTTGGGATCCGGCACAGTGGATTGATAAGGCCTGTGACCGGAAGTTTCTTGGGAGCGCACAATCGCTGCTGTTATCGCGCGAGCGAAATCGTCTATACATGAATCATCGAAGGTCCCAGATTAATCCCTGGTGCCCGCGCGCGTGTCTTCCAGAAAGTACTAGGCAATTCGCGTCGCTCATACAATCAGATTACATAAGCGCTGGTGACAACAGACAACGGATGCGGTGTGAGAGGTGTGATGGGAAAAATAAAAGTCCCGATGCATCGATAACGTTCGAGAAACTTCCGATACATGCAGGTGCGTCCTGTGCCTAGCGATAACGTTTAACATTTGTTAGCCGGTGAAAGGTGGTCGCCGGTGAAAGATAAACATGTACACGTGTCAATATCGTCTTTGAGCAATATCGCAACCCCGCCCCCTCGCTTATCCTGACGACTACAGAAAAAAGATTGATAACCAGGAAGCTGCAACAACCAAGTTTCGGTCGACATTATGACAGTAGTCGGTGTTCCAAAGCTGTTGACTAACATAGTCGGCATTCTGTTTTGTTTTCGAGAGATCGAACATTTTGATGCGAAGTAATTGCTGGCAAAATTTTTAGCTGGTACAAAATATTTTCCTTCACAAGGCACGTAACCCATATTTCAAATAAAGAACCACAAGATAATGCTTACATTTCTTGTTCCTGCGTCATTTTCTGCAAGTCATCAAGATGGGCAATGGAAACAGTTGAGCTGCCTTTAGATTTTCGGGTGAAGATCGTGCCATTACGATACCAAGCATATTTCCAGCCGATCTCTTTCTTTTTGCCGTTCACCGCTCCAAACAGACGTTTCATAGCTGGACATGAGTGTTTGTTGATGCAAATCGGAGTACAAGGCTCCAATTCTATATGTTCAGTTGTCAGTCGTTTTTAATAGCGGTGCTGATTAAACCGGGCTTAATGTGTCTGCTGAATTCGAAAAACCCCCTCGCCGAGCGAGAGCGTTGCCTAGCAACTACCCCGCGGATCAGTATGTGCTTCCCCTCCTCTCCGTGCCAGGCAGATGTTGCCTTGCCATGGTACGTTAAGGAGTGGGAAGGAGCGCATGCGCGCGGCGCGCGCTATGCTCGGGAGAGAGAAAGATAAAGTGAGACAGAGAGAGAGAGAAAGAAATTGTAGCAGCACCAACGAGGCAAACCGCAGAGCTGCTGCCGACGCAGTCCGCGTTTCCCCGTTTTCCCGCGTTCACGGCGAACGCGCGCGGTGTCCGTGACTGCAGGAGGCTCCTCTGGCGGTGGCACGGCAGGTTTCCACCAGCCCCGCCCCTGCAAGTGTGGAGGAGGAGGGGGAAAGAACTTTATTCAAAATTTCAAACAGAGTAGATATGAAGGCCTTGGCCTCAAGTGGACTCGGTTGAGGCGACCTGCAGAGCGTAGGTCGTGAGATTTTCTTGGATGGTCTTGTCTTTTGACCTTAAGAGGGCCTTCCAGGCTTCCTCCGAAGGAGCTGGCAGTAGTTGTTTCGGAGGGGGCTTGGCAAGGCATCCTCATAAGATATGATTTTGGGTGGCCACTTGGTTCTGGCCGCAATTTAGGCAAATTGGTTCTACCTGTGTCACTTAATATACGCCAATTTGTGTGGGCAGGGGTAAGAGTCAGTTTACTAGATGCTCCATGGATAGCTCCTTATTAGGAACTGGATAGATGTTCCTAACCTCTTTCAAAAATCTGGTAAGTACTATCACGGCCGCTGGATAAAAAAATTTGCCGCGTATCTGCGTGCTTCGCTGCAAATGTCGTCGAAAGACGATAGTCTTCTGCCGGCCGTACTACATGAGTGCTGGTCTGATCCGCGGCCACCCGTGATGCTGTTCTCGTACCATTTCCGTCCTGGCATGAAGGTTTGTTTGAACAGATTTCATTTTACCGCATTATTTCATCAAGCGGACATTTATGTTTTGCCCTGCCTCAGACAGCGCTTCCTTTATGTTGAATCGGCCGCATCTGGCTGGCATTGATAAAATTGAGGAGGCGCTGCGTGAGACATGGACGCCATCTGGCAATACATCGGGAAACATGAGCTTGTGCAGAGGGTTTCCTTCCTCCATGGCAGAGGGCGCTCGTCGGCGCGCAGTCGGGGAACGTCGTTCATCGGCGCGCATAGCATGGCATTTTCACCGCAGCTTAAGAAACTAGGGTCTTTAGAGTTACGTATCTATGTATTTTCTATTAAAGGAACACACCTCCTAATACTTACCTAGTGATGTTGCGCCTCAGATATGCGTAATATTTACTTTGTGATCGATAACGTTCACAAGTATGAACAGCCGTACCAGTTTAAGTAGTGTGGGCGGTAAGCAAGTGGTCCAACTTTGGCCGGGTGGCTGAATCGGGTGACAGACAGACAAACAGACAGACAGACCAAATTTTCAGCGTTTAAGTTCCCTAAGAAAGACTATCGTCTTTAAAAAAAACGGTGCGGCCTGCCGCGTGCATCGAAAACGGCGTGATCCGCCGCGCGCCACACGCCGGGGGCTGTTCTCTGTCATTGGCATAGGCGCCAGGAACGCGCTTGCTAGCGCGCGTCAGCTAGCGCTGTTCGGCCCAGCCAAGCGGCCGACAATGCAACTACGGCCGTCACGTTCGCTCCCATAGCAGCGCGCCCGACGCGGCAGGCCGCACCTTTTTTTCTTATCCAGCGACCGTGGTACTATAATGGGGTCACTGTGTGGAGGCGCAGCTTGGCCGTGACGTCACCGGGGAGGTAAACCTCGGAGACGCCGCGACGGCGGCCGAACTCTTGTTGACTCTGTGGCGAGTACATGTAGCCTTGACATGGGACGACCAAAGAAGATACGGACACACGCAGAAGCCGCCGCTCATCTTGAAGTGCGTTGCGTGGCCAAGCGAGAACTTGCACGTTGGCGGCGAGCCCGATTCGGAGTAACGTCCTTAGCAGCACATAGCATTTCCTAGCAAAACTGGTTCCAGGTTTTTCTAGCCCAGCCTAGTAAAACCTGGAAGAAACTAGGTCGATCACGAGCTCCGCTGTTTACTCCAGCCTTGCACCGCTAGGGCAAGCTGCCAACATTTTTTTCTAGTTTTTCGTCAGCAAAGGCAGAGACCGTACCTATCACCTACTCAATTATCCTTCAACATCACAGGCTGGAACGCAGGGTGTACCCACCACCTCACCCAAGATTAAACAAAGAAGAAAACACCACACTCAGAAGACTGCAAATTAACACTTACACCCACGGCATACTCATGCATACAATCTACCCGACACTACAAGGATATCTCTGTCCAATTTGCGGCGTACCGGACACCTTGGCGCACATCATCCTTGAGTACCCATGGCATCTACAAACAGACGCATCGCCCTCACCAAACAAATGTAACACCAGACAAGAAAGCGAAGACTTCATCGAAACATGGGAGGCCAACCTCCTCCTCTCCGAGGACCTGCAACAACGATGACACCTCCTCGCCAGAACCAAGGAAGCAGTGAAGGCCTGAGGTTCCTGGAATGAGGAGACCTCCCACCTATAGAGTATCCCACCCGGGATACTGTTTCGAAACTAAACTTTTATTCCTCATCCTCCTTCTAGAAAACAGTCGCGCTTAGCCCTGTGTGTGAACTGTCACAGTGTGGGCTATCAGCGTTGCTTGTAGTCCTCACCCGGTGGCAAGCTTCAACATCACAATCCTGAAAGGGTACATCAATTGCATCTGCAAGTTCTTGGTTATTTCCAAGGTGTTTTCGTTCGGCTTTTAGGTACACATTTTATTTCTATGTTGAAACACCTGGTATGCTGTTCATTCTGCATAAGTCCTACTTCACGATCCTTTAGTTTTACGAACAGGGCATTTCGGTCCTCTTCCAGACCCTCCACTGTGCTCTTCAGATTATTGTTTTCATTTCACAGCTTCCGCGCAGTTTTTTTTTTCATTTCCTCGTAGTTCTTGTTCGAGAATTCCAATTAGCTTAAATGGAAAGGCAATACACCAAATATGAAGTTCATATTTGCTAAATAAAATAGGCTGCTTCATAGACATAGAAAGCACGATCTCGAAAACAGGTATTTAAAATAGTTTTCGTCCATAATAACATCAAATTATTGGAAATTTCTTAACGCCCCTGGATCTCATTTTCTCGATGTTCAGCCTGAAAGTGCCACCTGACACTACTAATATTTATATAGAAACACTTTTTTTTCATTTGTATGCTTGTTGAACAGTTTCTATTTTGAGAATTATGTACGAGCAGCTACAGCAATTGAATAAGTAAATGTTGCATGGTATAAATCTAATGTGATCGAATTGCGCATGCTGGCAAACGAGGTCGCAAACGTGTATTTATTACATCGAGATCCAGTTTTAGAAGTATGTAAAAAATTACCAAACTATTCAATGCTCTTTTTTGTATTTATTGTTGTATTGAAATGGGCTTGTAGATGTGGATCTCTTACAAAAGTATGTATGCTGGCCAGTGTATCACGCTGTATTTGGAGGAAAAGCCTCGATCAGGCTACTCAGCATTTTGCTTTTACTCCAGTTTCGGTTCCTGTACAGAAATAAATAAATTAACAAATATATAAATTATTACATAGGTAAATAAAAAATGAAAGCGAGAAAATTACACTGAGTTGCCTAACCACTCCGTACGAAAGTGGCCATGCCATTATTTTCCCGGTGGACGATAAGGAGATATCCCCAATGTATTGTTATGTCGGTACGCGTGATCTAACGTCAAGTGGGTTATTTTAGTCTGCTGCAACGCAGGATGGCTCTTCGTGTATCCCAAGTTTCGTTTAAGTCGTAAAGGCGTTAGCTGACATATTTTAAACGCAACACAATATTTCACAAAATCTGCCTCGTAAATACTAGAAACGACTTTCTTTCGCGAGTTCGATTTGCCGAGATTTTCGAGAAATATCTGTAGCATTTAAAATTCCGACGACAGAAAAAAAAGGAATTATTCCTTAAGTATTTATGCGACACAGTGCTCGCAAATGTATGCAGAGTGTCACTTTGACACACGAACACAAGCGTTGAGCCAATATTCTGTCTTTTTCTTCCTACTTGTCATGCGTGCACGCCATTACTTTCACAGCTACTTCGTGGGCGCTGAAAACGTCGTATTCTGTGGTTTGCAATCAGGTGCCGATCTTTTATATTTAGGTGCCCAGGTGGTCCAAATTTCCGGAGTCCCCCACTACGGCGTGCCTCATAATCAGATCGTGGTTTCGGCACGTAAAACCCCATAATTTAATTAATTTTAATTTTCAGGTACCGATCTTTCGAGCGCATGATCGTATTGGCGGGCCAATATTGTAGGCGGTCATTCTCGGAGGAGAAAGTGAGTTTTATGAAAGTTTGGAAGTTAATTTTTCTTCTGATAAGCGAGAGGCCGCCAGTAATAAGCTGTGTTACGACCTGACTGAGGTCGCAATGCCCTATTACATGGCAACAGTGCAGTTTGGATACATTCCATGCATTTTGCAATAAATGACTTAATATAAGAAACACTTACAAAACGTGATATTTACAACAAGGGAAATATTTACAATTATTAGAAATGCATAAAATGGCAAGAAATCGCGTAGCAGTTGTACCTGCAATAACAGCAATATTCACAATGAGTAAAATAATTCAATAACTATCAAGTCCATAAAATGCTTAGTGTCACACATTTTCATTGCAGTGATGGTTTGCTATTGCAGAACGACTTGATCACGAAATTGCACTGTAAAAATAAGAGTCACAATATTCATTGAAAATAAATTTCATAGACTGGGCACAGAGTAACCAGGGACTGTTCTCTAATGCGGCGTGAGAGTGAGGTCCGTCCAGGGTTCTTTATGCATAGTAATCCTCGCACCCGTGTTCTCTAGCATGTTAGCCAAAGAAGTAATACTTTTATTGTTGTGTTAAGTAGATTTGTAACGCATATTCTGGTTGTAAACATGCAAAGAAAACAGTGAAAGAATATCGCACTTTGGAAAAATTTTTTCCAGAGGGGTAAGTGTAAGGAAGGTTCGCTATTGACCCTTTTCAGGGCACAGTTTGCTATACAGGAACGAGATGGCGCTTTCGGCAGCGCGCCGCGCGTAGCCTCAGTGAAGGCGTACAAATACGAAATCATTACTGCTTCTGCCCTGCTACTGCGCGTTCAGCTGTGGGAAATGCAACTGGGTGTTCGCTAACGCACTGTGCTCAATTAATGCTGCGAAATGTGGAACGATAGAGGGAAACGTGTGCGATAGTTAGCTGCGAAAATCGTGCCTCGCATATTAAGAAATGGAATCAACCTGTGTCGCCGCTGTTACACAGGACTGCTTGTGTTACCTGCCCTTTGCGATGCACGGCTTTCATCAAGGATAGAAAAAGATCACTCATCTGCCAGCGCTGTATCGCTAACCTCTAAAGAAAGGACTTCCTCCCTAGAACGTCGCCACTTAACAGTGAGTACCACTGGTTACAAAATGAAGTAGCGCCACTTAGTATAGTAAGTTTCTCTCACGTTATCTGCAGACATCTACCCATATACTCGAACGCAAGTTTTAGGGGCGAAGCTCCTTAGGGTCGAGCCTTGTCCCTTGACGCGCCGTCGTAGCCACTCTTGTACTCGCCGCTACCGCTACAGGTGCAGCTGTGCTCTGTTATTATTATGAGTTATTAGCGGAGAAATTCGTAAACAAAGACCAAATATCTCTTCTTCAATTTCTCTCACCCCGGATTCGACGCTGAAGCAGTGTCGTCACGGGATTTCATTGCTCTCAGCGAATCAGAGGGCGCCATGATACGTCACCGCTTGCGTAAATGGCCGAGGCGCTGGCTGCATCATGGGCTGCATGGCCGCTGCGTTTGCGTTCGCTGCGACTTGTGCTTAGGTGTTCCGTGGTCGCGATGGACACCGTTGTTGACGCTGAACCTTGCAACAAAGAGCTCGCCAGGGAAGCAGGACTGCATTTGAGCGACTTCAGTGAAACGGAGCACGAAATTATCCCCCGTGCTCGCGCGGTAGCTTTTTCCGCGTACGATGGCGGTGAGCAGCCGGCCGCGTCGACGGAAAGTGAGGCGGCCGGTCCGCCAGTCGACGATGTTTCCGACCAGAACAAGCGTAGAAAGTTGCACGCGTACTCGGTATGGTTTTTCGTGTCTTTTTTTAACGACATCTGCACTCACCTAGCCGCCAGTTTGCTGCTGCAGGGGCATCAGTAGGAGATTTGATGAAGGCGACATTGATGGGATGACTGCTCGAGAAAGGACTGGCCTCTGGGGCACGCCAAGATACTTTCCGAGAGCAGGATTATATACATAATCCAAGGGGGAGAAATGCAGAGAGCACACCATCGGCTTCTCTGGCACTTTTGCCGTTTTGTCATCGGCAGAGCACTGAGCCATTGCGAACGCCGGGGCTCATCGCGCGGCACCACATGAAATAACACAGTCGGGTCAACACTGCCGCTGCCCCTGCGCAAGCACCTTGCGCCGTTTATACAGCCCTCAACACTACACACACGAGGCATTTTCTGGCTGTTTCCCGCGAAGTCAATATTTTTCGAGCAATGCAACATGCAACCAAACATTGCAACACGGTAGAGCGGAAGAGGCGCACGGGACGATGCATGGAGCAAAAAGGAAACTACGAAACTATCACGACCGCATGTAGCGCCACGCCATTTTTTTATTACTTATTCATTTTTCCGCTAAACTTGGACGTCCTCGCTTGAAACGGCTTAACAAATTGGCAAATGCTGTTTATGTAAGTTTAAGGTGTATTGATTTCATTTTGCGTTTTATTAACAGCGATGAATCGCTCTCGACCAATCACGTTCGGGCTGTATTTGTGATCTCCGACGTCACGAACGTGTAGTGCGGAAAATTCGAAGGGGCGTCAGCACCTATCTCTCAGTTTTCGGCTATTTTCTCGCTTATTAAACCTCTGTTCGCAGTAAGAATGGAATGTCTGTGATCGTGATAGGATAATCTACCATTACAGGTGGTAATGGTGAAACGACCCTAATCCACGTCACACAGGCTTCATAATCATTTCAGCTATGCCCGCTTTTACGGTTCTACACAAGCATTCCAATACTCTGCCCTTCCTCGTGCCGTCAGGTTTGGCAATTCGCTCCCGGATAACATCGCATGCCTGTCCAACCATGATTCATTGTGTGAGGCCTTGACAGACTATATGTCTAATAAATTGTGAAATTTTATGATTGTCGCACCAGGCATTCTTGTATTTACACAACGTTCTGGCACTTTATTGTAGCGATGGTACGTTATGTCGCCGTGTTTACCGCTATCTCACTATGTCGCGTTAGTACTCCGGTTGAGGATCCCGTTCAGTTATGTCAATTGCTACTCTTTTACGTATGTCAAATATTCTATGTATTTTCTGTGTGTTTTCTATGTACTGCCCCCCTTACTCAATGCCTCAATTGAGGCCTGTAAGGTATTTTTAAATAAATTTAAAAATAAAGCTCCACTTCCGGTTTTTCTTTAGTGTCCCTTTAAAGGCTTCATTAATGGTACTTAACTGCAAACACTTCAGTCAGCCATTTATAAAGCTAATCTACATCTTTCGTATGGGCACTTTCTTGGTGAAGGCAATATTTAAAAAGTTAGGCAATTAGTTCATACTAATTATTGACTTTGCAAAACGAAAAAATACCGCAGGCTAGGATACGCGATCCTCAAAACCAATGAGTTGGTTCGAACCTCCTAGCACACTCCGTCGTTTTTAAAACATTGGGTACATTTAGCTGGCATACCCTGTATATATATTGTAGTGACAAATACGGTCGCCAGCCGAAGAAGAAGAAGAAGACGTATGTTGTTGGTGCGCGCGCTCGCGCCTTTGGCCGTGTCCTGTTTCTGCGCATGCATGTAAACGACAAGTGCTGTTACCCTTAAAAGCGTACTATCAATATATATATATATCGTGAGACAAGGTTTAGGCAGTCACATTATTCTTGATTCACCCGAGCGAGTGCCCCACCACCAAGCCCCAAAACAGTGATGCGGAGGACGTACAGATGAGTATATGCAAAGTATGAATAATGCTCAGACTAATTTCGCCGCGCACGCGAGCGGCGAGCGAGGCCACGATTTAGCCAGGAGGGAACCGCCGAACGAATCGTTTGAGACATGAAACGTGAACGATCTCCGAACCAGGATAACAGATGGTCTGAAGAAACCTCGACGGGAGTAACGCGATAGTTCACGGGGAATGTTTGTTCATAATTAATGTGGTGTTAAAGGAAGCGTGATTGAAACTTCTCACAAAAACCGGGTGTAAGTGTACGAATGGGCGTCCAAAGGAGCACTTCCTCTCCAGGATGAAAGTAGACGTATCGACGACTAATATCGTAACGTTGCTTGCGATCTAGCTGACTGACTTCTGTCTTCAAGCAAGCACGTTGACCGCATTCGTCGAGTCTCGAGATAGACTTTTCGGGTATACTGCCCGAGGTGTTAGTTGGGGCATTGAAGAACGCCGCGTCGACGGTGAATGTCGGCGAACGGTCGTAAACTAGGTAGAAAGACGAGTACCCCGTAGTTCGTTGGATTGTAGTGTTGTGAGCAAACGTCAAAAATGGTAAAAGTTTGTCCCAGTTGTCGTGGTTTGGCCCGATATACATTGATGTCATATCGGTTTGTGTGCGATAAAATCGTTCTGTTAAGCCATTTGTTAGAGGGTGATATGCTGATGTAGTCTTATGAACTGAGCCACAAGCTCTGAGTACTTCGATCATTGTTGACATGAAAGTCTTGCCGCGATCACTCAACAGTACACGAGGTGCACCATGACGTGCACAATGGCATCCAGTAAGAAGTCCGGAACGTCTGAGGCCGAACAAGAGCGTAGAGGAGCGGTCTCTGTGTAACATGTGAGGTGGTCAACAGCTGTTACGACCCATCGATGACCTGCGGGCGTTATGGGCAAAGGGCCGACTAGGCCTATCCCAACGATGGCAAAAGGTGTCTCGGGACATGGGATGGGCTGTATAAGGCCAGCAGGAGGCGAAGTCTGTCGTTCCCGCCGTTGACAATGGGCGCAAGAAGCGACGTTCTTGGCCACAAAGGTAGACATACCTGGCCAAAGAAACGGCATGTTTTGTGGAAACCCCAGCAGATGGGTCGTCGGGAAAGGCTTCAAGGACTTGTGTGTGCAGCGAACGTGGAAGAACAGGTACCCAGTGGTGTCCGTCGGAGTTGTGAATGTAACGGTGCAGCCCATCGTTGTCGAGCTTAATTAGTCGCAGCTGTTTACGTAATGTGGCATTGGTGCAGAAGTAGCTCCGCACAAGCGTTGGATAATGCTGCTGCAGTAGGGATCAGAACGTTGACACAAGGCGAACTGAGGGACGCATAATGCAAAAAAAGGTAAGGCGTTCAGACCCGTACACAAGAGCGAGACGCGATTGGAAGAACTGAGAGACGCGATTGGAAGATAACGTGGCAGTAACCGCTAGAGGTAATGACGTAAGTGGAGAGTTAGTCTCATCGGTAAGTGGCGATCAATGGAGAGACGTTTTCGAAGATAGTAGTGGCATGGGGCAGCGAGACAGAGCGTCGGCATCTTGATGCTTTTTCCCAGACTTGTAGACAAACGTCAAAATCGTACTCTTGTAACCGGACCACCCAGCGACCAAGGCGTCCAGACAAATTTTTCATTGACGACAACCCGCATAAGGCGTGGTGGTCGGTTATGACCCTGAAGTGGCGTCCATAAAGATATTGTAGAAACTTTCGTAAGGCCCAAACTACTGCGAGGCATTCCTGCTTTGTTATCGAGTAGTTCTTCTCGGCAGCCGTTAATTCGCGACTGGCATAAGCAACAACTCCCTTTTGTGCAGTGGTATCACGCTGTAGAAGGATAGCACCGATCCCATGGCCACTAGCGTCGGTGTGCAAACAAGCTGGTGCGTTCTCATCGAAGTGACAGAGAACAGGGTCGGTTGTGAAGGCTTCCTTAAGGGCTTCGAAGGAAAGTTTGCAGTCTTCTGTCCATGGGAAAGCAGTGCCCGACGTCAGCAACTTGTGCAGAGGCGATGCCATGGCAGCAAAACGAGTGATGAAGCGGCGGAAGTAGGATGCCAGACCCTAGAAACTTCTTAATTGTTTTCATTTTGAGGGAAGCGAAGCACGGCAGTAACCTTGTCGGAATCTGGTCGAACGTCATCTTTACTGATAAGGTGGCCCAACACTTTTATGTTCTTTTGGGCAAAATGGCATTTCATTCTGTTGAGATGGAGTCCAGCGTTGGAATTGCATGTGAAAACTTCGTCCAAACGCTCAAAGTGCTGACGAAAAGTTCTAGAAAATAAAAGTCACAGGCCTGCGTGGCACACGCAGCACAGTCACAGCGTAAGCTGGTGGAGCGGCTCAACAGTAATTCCAATTTGGGCACCACGCACAGGAAGATTTTCGCAGCAGTCTGTTCGCCTCATTTTGACGAGAACGATCTGAACTGTCCGCCCGGCGTCGACGGCGAGCTGCGGCTTGTAATGCTCTCTCCACAGCAGCCTGCTGAGCCCGGTCAAGCCTTACAACTACAACTTGCATGTCGGGTGCGCCGCGTTTGCAGGCACATTAACTAGATGGCGCCACCATACTGGCGGAGGCTCGGCAGCTCGGGAGCGTGTTGATTGCGCGCTTCGTCTGAATCGCATATCGTCGTCTGCGCCTGCGGACGCTGCGTTTGCAGGCATCTTATCTAGATGGAGCCACCATACTGGCAGAGGCTCCAGTCGTCTCACCCTGTGTTTACCTTAGGGTATTTTCCGCGGTCCGATAGCAAGCGCTTGCGTGGTTCATTGATAGAGTATCCGGCTCCCACGCACCGGGCGCGGGTTTGATCCCAGAGAATTGGGTACATTTTCGCGTTTCCGGTGATAGCGGTTACGCGGCCGCCGGCGGCGGCATTATCGCGACCCGAAACGGCTATTGGGATGAGCCCTTAACAGTTTACGCTGTAAAATAACGATGTCATCTAAATAACACAGACAAGTCTTCCACTTCAGGCCGCGTAAAACTGCTTCGATCGTGTGTTCAAATGTTGCAGGGGCATTACATAAACCGAAGGGCATGACGTTGAACTCGTAAAGTCCGTCCGGTGTTGCAAAGGCTGTCTTGCCCTTGTCCGCTTCGTGCATAGGTATTTGCCAGTATCCGGATCGGAGGTCTAGACTGGAGAAATATTCAGCGCCCGGGAGGGAGTCAATGGCATCCTAGATTCCTGTCATCGCGGGTATAAGTCTTAGTCAGTGCTCGATAATCGACGCAAAATCGTACAGAGCCGTCTTTCTTGCGCACCAACACAACAGGGGACGACCAAGAACTGGATGATGGCTGAATGATGTCTCTTTTAAGCATGTGATCAACGTTGTCCGCAATGATTTTCTGTTCTGCGGAAGACACGCAATACGGGTGGCAGTATATAATCGAACTGCCTTCGGTTTGGATGCGATGCACCGCGACGGAAGTGCGCCCCATTTTAACATACATACTTTTAACATACTGTTTGAATGCGTCTACTTTCAGTATTACTGATTTATTGTAACACACTTATCTAATGCCCTAAGGGCCTTTAGGGTACTTGAATAAAAATAAACGAAGCTTGGAGTAAACGACAAATAAGGCGCTGTGTTTCTGCAGTAGGGCCAAAAAATCGTCTTTCTGCGCAGCAGCCAGATCGGGATTTATCCCAGCCGTTAAACCAGCGACAGCAGCATGAGCATCAGTTGTGGTAGGTAAATGTGGTGATTGGGTGTGAAGGGGTACCAGCGAAAGAGGTTTGGTGTCAGTAAAGCAAGTTACAGTGGTGCCCTGGAAGAACTCAACTGGCGAAGAAGTAGGGTTCCCAACAGCGACGAACGCTCTACCACCCTGAAACAGCAACAGGCTATGAGTAAAGCTAAGTCCACCAGAAATGCAGCGACCGTTCGGTGCAACGAACACATCACCATTACCAATGGTGTCGGAAGTCAGTGTTAGAAGATTCTCATTGCCCACGGGAATGAAACAGTCGGTAGACGTGACGAAACCTGGGCTGTGAGCATCGACATCGGACCAAGATTCAGTGTCCGTGATATGAATAGTTCGCTGACTGCAAGAGATGAAAGCTGAGGCGGAGGACGGGAAGTCCCATCCCAAAATCATCGAGTATGTACACGAAGATAGCACGACAAACTGAATGTGGTGAAGGATGCCATCAATGAAAACGCGTGCAGTGAAAACACCAGAGGGCTGAACAAGAACTGCAATAGCACAACAATGGGGAGGGCGATTATATGGTGTCTTCACTTTTCGCAATCGAGAACACAAGTCAGTACTAATAACGGAAAGCGATGCACCCATGTCAACCAAAGCTTCAGTCCGTACACGTTCAACACACCCCAAAAGTACATTTGACGGGCGTGCCGGAGGAGTTTCACGTTGTCCAAAGGATGTAGCTTTCCCTCCTGAAGCTGCACTATTTAGTTTTCCGGGCGGTGATTGGAGGATGAAGTAGCCGATCGAAGAAGGGAAGAGGAGCGCCGCTTGTGTTATGGAAAGCGACGACGCGGGAAACGCAATGAACTGGTAGCGTTGAATTCCTGCGGAGATGTGGAACGGCGTGGATAATAATTGTAGTCAGAACGCCGACATTGTGATGCCGAGCCAAAAAACTCGTCCCTTTCAAACCCGTCATAGCCACGCCTTTCGACTTGCTGACGGCGTCGGCAAAACCTTGAAATGTGGCCAAGGATGCCTTGTAAGACGGAAGAGGTGGTGGACTTTCAGTGATCGGATTCAGGGTCCCGTGCGGTAGACGTGCCTGCTGCGGTGGCTGCTGGAAGGGTGGTACTATGGAGGCAACCTGAGCGTAAGTTGGTGTAGGGATAGGGTGCGAGCTCCGGAGTTGCGGGCTGGTCACGGCAGCTAGCTCTTCCCTCATGATATGGCGGAGGCCGCCATCAGGAGGCGTCATATGGAGCTCAGGAGGGGTTGACGAAGCTTGGGCATGCAGTTTCTCACAGATGATAGAGCGAATCAGGGCACGCAGCTCGCTGTTGTTGGACGCCCTGAAATCAGATGGGTCAGGCTGTAAGCGGATCATATTCAGCTCATCGAGGCGCTGACACGTGCTGATGAAGTCTGCGACGGTAGTGGGAGTCAGCACTACAAGAGCATTGAATGCCACAGTCCCAATACCCTTCAGCAGGTGGCGTACATGGTTACTCTCCGCATCGAGGTGTTCATGCGGCGGCTGAGGGCGAGGACATCCTCTATGTACGAAGTGTACGACTCGCCCGAGTGCTGAACACGCTCAGCAAGCTTCTTGCCGATATCGGAGCGGACTGAAGAGTTCGCGAAAATCTGGCATTGGTGGTGTTTAAACTAAATTGTGGTCGACAGCTCCAGTTGACAGTTGAAAATTGCTGTTGACAACATCGAGCTCATGGTTGAAAAACCAAGCTTTCGCGACGCCGGTTAGGTAGAAGGTGACGTGCGTAAGTTTTGCAGATTCGTTCTGGTGGTTAAAGTCACGCATATATATATATATATATATATATATATATATATATATATTATTTATATGCTGCCAGTCTTTCCTGAGACCATAGCAGGTGGGCATTATGTATATGTACAGATACAAAGAACGCTCATCACGTTAAGGATCAAGCTATACAATGTATAACGTGTGTTATATATAAAAAGTATAACATCAACTTTGTACTTTACGCATAGGCAATTTACACTACATAATATATACACCAAATACATATACATTCTGGTTTGCATGATCGAATAATAGCACTAGCAATTTTAACCTGCTAGGAATTTATTTTCAATTTCTAATGCAAACTCAGGCAATGATTCAGCGTTAGTTGTGAGAGGCGTTAACACATTCCATTCACGGATGTCAACCGGAAAAAAGGAATATTTAAACACATCATTATTACATTTATACTCTACTAAAGTATTTGTATGTTTGTGCCTGACAGGTCGTGTTTGTGAAGGAGAAATTTAAGTTGAAATGTCAATTTTGAAATAAATATGCAGGAGTTGATAAAGAAATTTTAAACATGCCTGTTTCGCTCGTGATTCTGGCGTAAGGAGCCCATATATAGCTAGAAGGTTAGTCAGAGTCTTCCGGTTTAAATTTGTTATGGATGAATCGAATGGCCTTCGTTTGTACTGTTCCTGATTTCTTTGTTATAGTCTGGGTATGAGGAAACCATACAGTTTTTCCGTATTCGAGGATCGGCCTAACGAATGTTTTGTATGCTAGGAGTTTTGTTGATAAGGGTACCTGCTGAAGTGATCTGCGGGAAAAAAATAACTTTTGCATAGCAGATGAAGTAATGTGGCCACTATGCTCGTCCCATCTTAGGTCTGAGGTTATTGTTAAGCCTAAATATTTATATTTCTGTACTTTAGTCACAGCTGTGCCATTTATGGTGTAGCAATAGTCTGGAGGTTCTTTTTGCCTCGTTATCGTCATAGATGCAGATATACATTTATTTTTTACATTTATTTTCACCTGCCCGTCTGAGCACCATTCTGTAATAGTACTAAGTGATTTGTTAAGGGAGTAGTGATTTTGATACAGTCATCCGCGAATAACTTTATTTTACAGTTTATATAAGTAGTTATATAATTAATATACACGAGAAATAAGAAGGGTTCGAGCACGGAACCCTGGGACACTCCTGAGGTAACTGTTATTATATCTGATGTGATCGTTCGAAAATACCAAACTGAGACCTATTAAACAAAAAACCCACGAACCCAAGCAAGAATTTCACCGTCTCCGATAACGTGTTTTTTAGTTTGGTTATGAGCGTGGTGTGACAAACACAGTCAAACGCTTTAGAAGAATGAAGTAGGATAATGTACGTTTGGCTGTGGTTGTTAATAGCCAGCGCAAAATCGTGCATGACTTCGGTTAACTGAGTTACGGTCGATAAACCCGTGCGAAAACCATGCTGGTTAGGGGACAGGATGCCTTCATTTACAAAAAAAAGGAGGTAAATGTTTTAAAATTATATGTTCGAGTAGTTTGCATGCCGTACTCATTAATGATATTGGTCTGAAATTTGATTCAATGGTGTTATCTCCCGATTTGTAGATCGGAATAATTTTAGCTATTTTCCAATCTTTGGGTAGTTTTGATGTTGAAAGGGATTTACGGAAAAACAAGGCCGAGGTATCTGCTGCACCACTGTACGTACTTTTTAAGAAATTGGTTGGGTATATTTTCCCGGCCACACACTTCTTTAGTGTCTAGGGCAAGAAGAAGGTTAAGAACACCAGCGTCTGTGATAACGAGTGCGTCGATAGTGAAAATAGTCCGTGGAACTAAGTCCGGCACGACGCCATTATTTTTTGTGAAGAGCGAACGAAAGAATTGGTTATATCTATTGGCTTTATCGGCTTTTTCACTGGACGAGAGCTGAGTAGAGCACTGCACGGGCTCGGGCTTACCCGAAAGGCTGGGCCCGGCTCAGCCCGTGGGCCGGGTCGGGCCGAGTAGGGCAGTTTTCACGGGCTCGGGCGGGGCTCGGGCACGACATGGGTTTTTGACCCGGGCCCGGGCCGGTCTCGGACTTTCTGGTGGTGTGCATGTAACGTGCAGCGAGTTGTACTCGCGCGTCTCGACTGTGAAAAGCCTGTCGCCCCGGCGCAGCTGGAAGCTAGCAGTGCTACTCCTATGTACTTCCCTTTTCTTGTTCCGTCGTATTTTGCGCTGTTTCAACAGAATGTAAAAGTCCAGAAAGACCGAAGTCGTCTCAAATAGAGATGCAAAATTTCCGGAAATTTTGAGCAATCGGAAAAAAACCTGTTTTTTTCACGTTTTTTTTTCTGAAATTTTGGAAAAAATGAAAAAGAACAAATTTTCTTGAGCATAGGGTCAATTGTTTATTGCCAAATGTCAAAAGCCACAACTCTCATTATGTAAATGACAGAAGTGAAATGCTTTCTGCCTTTTCACAAACGAATGCAGGGTTTGACAGATCGAAGACAAGCCGGAAGCATCACCGCGAACGCGTTCAGTTCTCTATGGACGGGTGCGGCTTCTTAGAATTGTTACGGCAGTTAGAACAAAGAACAAATGTCTCTTCTGTGGCTATTTCGTCGTGGCTTCGACTATATGGAAACATGGATGAAGATGTCTCCCCGACCGTGAAGTGCATCCACACATCGGAAATTGGCCGTACCATTGCAGAATCTGCTTCCACACGGCTTCATATGCGGACTTCCGCGACAGGTTGCACAAGTGCACGAGGGAAAGTCAAAATTGAACAATAACGGGCACCAAAACATGCGAAACCGCACCGGAATGACGAAGCCACGCTGACGCTGGAGCTGACAATAGAGAGTTTTAGAATAGGGGCCCCAAACGTTTTGGGGCCCCAAAGAAATAGCATGGAAACAACTGCGCATGAGCGAGACGCTAACTGCGTTTGGGTTTTGCGCTGGGCACGCTATTTCGCCGATTTAGCGGGAGCCCCAAAAGCAGCCCCAAAAGCTTTGCGTCAACAAACATGGCGGACCCATCGAAGCGGCGGCTCTCCGAGTACCAAACTCGGCTTGATTCGTGGTAACGCGGGAAGTTAGTAAGCTAGGAGAAGTGACTGCGGTTATCGCTTTCTCTCAACTAGTGTGTGTAATGAAGATTGATTCATTAGACGCCGCTGATTCTCAATTCGATCGTCGATTTCATGGCTCGTAGGCCTAACGTGGATTAGCTTGGCTGGTGAAGGCACGTCAAGTTGGTGACTCAAAATTAGGCGCAATAAATCGTTTGCTGCTAATAGAATAACATCTTAATTGTAATTAAACGCAAAACCACGAAAGTCAAAATTACTCTTCCTTTAATAAAATGGTATAGTTCATTTTAATATTTATGATAGTTTTTCTTTGACACCGTAGTGGCGCTGCAAGCGCAAGACGCTATTCACAAACGCAAAGCCCTATTCTAAAACTCATCACTCTTGCATGCCCCAACGCTAACACCCGCAAAGCTCTTTGGGGTCCTAAACTTTTGGGGCCCCTATTCTAACACTCTCTATTATGTGATATCGATGGCGAGTGGCCAGCCGTCGTTTTGTGTTTCGGTATCTAGTACGACGTTTCGGTTCCGCTTTCTGCGTTTCGCTTTTACGTTCAACGCAAGGTGTTGCCTACATTTTATTTCGGTACGTTTTTCCCCGCGGAAATTTTGACCAATTTTTCCAACTGCGCCGAAAAAAACGAAAAAAAAACTGTTTTTTTTTTCCGGAATTTTCCCGTTTTTTTACCGCACTTCGCATCTCTAGTCTCAAACCAGAGGATGCCATTGTATTCCTTACCTAAATCAATGTAATTAATGCTTTCAGCGTGGTGTAAAAGCGTTCGCGACTTGCTGATTCTTCAAAGGCGAATTGGTAAAACGATTACTGGTAATATAAGATCATTCGTCACGCGGCTGAACTATAGCACTGCGTCCATCTATGATTGAACGCATGTTCTCAACCGGCTGCCTAGCAGCATCGCGTTACGCTGCACCATGGAGCAAAGAGAAACTTTCTCCATTTACTCCATCCATGCGCTGCGCTCAGGACCTTTCGTGGCGTGTAGATCAGTGGTCGTGGCGGCGCTTCGGCTAGAGTTTGCTAGAATACGGGTGAGCGGGACGAGCGGCTGGGGCGGTGCATGCTTTGCAGGCAGGCGCCCGACGTGCAAAGATGCTGTGGCCTCAGCACACGGCGATCTTGAGTTCGTACCAAATAGGAAAAAGGAGCAGTTTCACCGACGACCTTCGCTTTTGAAGACCACCCAGCCGCATCATGAAGCTTCACCTTCGTGCCACTGCGCAGTATTTGCAAAGGCTTCCCAGCCTTGACTTGGTGGTGCTTCTTCACAGGGGTCCGGGACACCCTGCCGAAGTCAGGAAGGTTAGAACGAAGTCGCCTTTGCAGAAGCTCACCCAGAGAATGCCCAACTTCCAGTGGTGCTGAGGGATAGGCTAGCAGACCCAGCCAGAAGTCCTCCCTCGCCTCTCGAGTCTTTTTCAGGATGTGCTTTAGGATTTGCACACCTTTTTTCAGCCAATCCGTTCGACTGCGGATAACGGGGGCTGGAGGTTATATGGTTGAAGTCGCATGTTTTGGCACATCTGGAAAATTCACGGCTTGAAAACTGGGGTCCGTTATCCATGCAAGCTTCTACAGGTACGCCGTACCTGGCGAACGGGGCGCTTAGGGCTGCGATTGTGTCTTCGAGTTTCTCAACCTCAGGGAAGGCGTCGTAAGCAACCACATAAGAACTTCCAGCATAAGAAAAGATGTCTACTCCAACCCTATACTAAGCACATTTTGGAACTGGCCGCATTAGATGTGGTTCCTGTGGTTGCCTGTACGCATACTTCCTGCATGTTGCGCAGCTTATTAGCGTGGCGATTTCGCCGTTCAGACTAGAGATGGGAAAAACGGCTCACTTCAGTGAGCGGCTCGGAACGGCTCAGCTCACTGGAATGAACCGGTTCATTTGAAAGGCTCACCGGTTCACTTAAACGTGTAGCCTGTGTTATGCATATTCTATAGTTATGTGGCTTTGAAAAAAAAACGACATATGCATAATTTAATAACCGTGTTATTGGTATTTTCGCTATGTTTAGAGAATATTTTGACATATCTTAAAAGCGTGAATTTTAGTTGTAATGAAATTTTCTTTTCCGATATTGGGGATAAAACGCTTATGATACTGTGACAGGCAGAATACAAGGTACTTTTTTCAGAAAAAAAAATATGTAACTTCATCGTCATTACAGAAGCTTGTCCGTTTTTGTGGTACTTTAAAATCAACTTTTGTCAAACTAAGAACACAAAATGGTTGTACATTATGTTTCAACTTTATTCATGTATTCACATACGTACGTTCATTATAATATGAGCAAGCTGTAACGCCATGCGATATGAATGTAGAAATCATTTCTTGAAGTACAATACAAAAATAATACAAAATATCCACAAGACTGCCGCACGTAGCTTTCGTTTTTTTTAATCTTTTGAGTGCACGCGCGATACTGGCGATCATGCCATCATACACCGGGACAAAAAAATAAATAAATGAAGTTCGATTACAACACAACAGATCATTGGCCTCGTTTTATTGACGTGCTGATACACGCTCAGAAAATGCACTGAAGTGGATGTCATGGGCGACATTTTCATGACTACACTAATTAGCACAAATGAAGACCAGGACGTAAACTGTACGTTCACCTTGTCGTTAAAGCGCCCCGAAACCACCCAGAGATCGAAATTTAGTTGGGGTGTTGCAGTTGTGCATGAGTCTACAACGAACACGTAGCCACGAGAATTTTTTCGAAATGGTACCGTAATAGCGGAGTTACGCGCGTTTGGATCGAAAAACGGCCCTCCCTCGTTTCGCTCTTTCCTTCGCTACTTTCCTCATCGGCAGGTCTCCCCTCCTCGCCGAGTGCTTCTCGAAAGGTTACGTGACAAACGGCATCGCCAACGCGCTTCTCAAAACACTGCATACTTCCGGTCACGTCCACAATAGCGGCACATATACCGACGGCGAACCGTCTGCCAGTGCCGTAGAACGTCTGCCGCGCGAGAGATGTCCAAAGTAGACGGCAGTTAGGCCGGCGCCCCGCCCGCTGCACCATCAATGGCCCAATCGACGACCGCGAACCTGCGCGCCTCCGCCACCGGCAACGAAAACATCAGCTGCAGCCGGGAGACGACGGGCTCGGCTGTGCTCGCATCGCAGCCGACGGCGCCGCTAATATCAGCGTATTTTTCTTCTTTGTGTACAAGTATTGCGAAGAGCGATAACAACGATAAGAAAATATTGCGGCTTGTGAGGTTCGGTATTTCATTTCAAAGCGCCGTCCGTTTTAGCGTTGAAGGGAACCAGAAAAGGCCTAGCGACGATATAGGCACCGTCGAGCGATCAGCGGCGGTGAATTTGCCGCACAAATAAGTCCCGGTCACATCCTTTCTACGTAGGGCAAGGAAATCTCGCCGTTCGCGAGCAAGAACCGCTGTCGAACGGCGGCCCGCGAATGGCAAACGGCGTGCGATGAGTTACCGTGTCGGTAACGTGGACTCAGCGCTTCTCGGCTACCCGCTGTTGCTGCGGTGCCGGCCCGTGTTATGCGAAGCGTACCGCTATAGACCCTGTGTTGCGCGCACGTCTGGAAAGGCCTACATTGTCGCACTCTGTTCGCGCAGCTAATCAGACAGCTAAGCACGACTGTGTTGGAACGCGAGTGATTTGGTACTTGCGTTGCGGGCTGTAATTACTGATTCGCAAGGGCACACAAACGAGCAACACGACGAGGAAGAGCAGAAAGCGCGCGTACCTGCTAGCAGACTAACCGGAAGTCATAGGTTCTTGTTCAACCAATGGACATCGTTTCTGCAGTTGACATCACCAGATTCCCCCGGCTGCGCGTTTACTTGAAATGTTCAAAAATTATCTGAGGTGGTTTAGGGGCCCTTTAAAGACACGGAAGACCATCTTCGAAGTGTTATTGGACCAGCGCACGATGTGCGATCGGTGAGAGTCGTGCGGCATCGTTCGAACAGCAGCAGGAAACGAACGGTACCATCCTTTGTCAATTAAGACTACTTCTCCCCTCGATGGCATCGGGTGCCACCACCATAAGACGCACAAAAAACCAAAGGGACTGCTGCGCACACCACACACTGCGAGCGAGTACTTGTAGCGCGAGTCGGCCCGCACTGGCCACCATTCGTCGGTAAGAAACCGAAACCTCGAAACCCAGCAGAAGACCCAGCTCTGACGGAACGGTTCGGCACGGCTCATTCAAGGAGAGCGAACCGGCTTCCTCACTCCGAAAGAACCGCCGCTCACTTACTGAACCACAGCTCAATCGCTTTTCAAAAGAGCGGCGCGCTCCTGAGCGTTCAGGAGCGAGCCGAATCTTTTGAAGAGCGAGGGAGCCGTGGCGAAAAGAGCGGCTCGCTCCTGAGCCCTCAGGAGCGAGCCGAGGGGCTGAAGGCGACTCTTGCGAGGAAGGGCGGGAGGGCAGTTGCTTTCTCGTACCGCTAATAGATGGCGCGGAAGTCGCACCCAGCAGAAGACCCGGCAGCCCCGGCTCTGACGGAACGCATCGGCACGGCTCTCTGAACGCGAGAGAACCGGCCCCCCTTCTCCAAAAGAACCGCCGCTCATTTTTACAGAACGACCGCTCACTCGCTCTTTAAAAAGAGCCGCTCACAAGATCCGGCTCGCTACTGAGCGACCCCTCTCTAGTTCAGACCGGGCCAAAACACCAGAGTTCGAGCGCTATCTTTGCAGTTTTGCAACCCGAGGTGGCCAGCATGTACTCTTTTCAGGATGCTTTGTCGCATACTCTTCGGCATTACAATTTTCGAGCCCTTCAGCACTATTCCATTAACGACTGACAGTTCTTTCAAAAATGGCTTGAGTTCCCCTTTCACCGGCTGCCCGCTTGCCAAGCTCTGGCTCACGGTCTGTAGGTATACACCTCATGAGACGTTTCTTGCTGCAGTAACCACTGCGTTTCGGAAGGAACCATGTAGCCCAAGGACTGCACCGCATGGATCTCCATGTCGTCTGTGGTACCAGGAGTGGTGCCAACTTGGTCTTCGCCCTGGTCAGCCGTCGAGCGTGACGACATAATAGTGAGAACCAATTGCTTTCCGGGAATGTACTGCAAAACAAAGTTGTATTTTAGCAATCGCAAAAAGAATCTTTACACTCGCGGTGGCATGTCGGCGATTTCCTTTTGCGCGATCGCTACAAGCGGCTTATAGTCTGTTTCGATGAGCACTTTTCTTCCGTGCACAAACTCGTGAAACCTTTCACGGCCAAAACAAATCCCCACTGCCTCCTATTCAATTTGGGCATATATTTTCTATGCTCGGGTTAATACACGAGATGGATATGCTACAGGTCGCCACTAACCATTGTAGCCTTGCAATAATGCTGCACCGACACCTTCCTTTGATGCGTCGCAAGTTATCTTAATTTCTCGTTGCGGATCAAAGATTGCAAGCAGGGCCGGTATTTTGTAGCGATGCCTTTCCGGAGCTAATGCCTTTTCGCGCTAATCACGCTTTGTCAGTGGTCAGAGGGACGGTCCGCTCGCGTTATCGACGGGATCAGGCCGCCGTGAGCGGTGGGTGATAAGACTAGTATAGAATTAGTTATAATGCATCGCTTCAACATACCGGCCCAGGGGCGCGGTAGTCTTGACTTGATAAGCTCTCGTAAAAGCGTCGTTCGCTCAGACAATCATGGCACGAATTTGCCGCAATAGTTAAGCACCCCCAGCATTCGCTGGACGTCAGTCTAGGACGTTGGTGTTGCCATTTTCGCCAAGCTTTCGATTACCTTTCGGCCAGGCGATATGCCCGTTTGGCGTATGACGTCACCAAGGAATTTGACTTCACACCGAACTCGCATTTGTGAGTGCTGAAAGTCAATCCTGCTTTCTCGGCAGCTTTAAGTACTTCTGTCAACCATTCATCGTGTTCTTGCTTACTGGAACCCCAAAATAAAATGTCGTCAATGTATACTAGCACATAAGGTAGGCCGTCGAATACTTGGTTTGTTGAAATACCTCCGGTGCATATGAAATGCCGAAGGGCCGGCGTAGGAAACGGTATCTCCCAAACGGCGAAGAGTAGGTGCAGATCTGAGATGACCGCTCGTCAAGCGGTATCTGATGATAGCCGGAGTTCGCGTCAAGACAGCTGAAGTACGCGGCATTGGTTAAACGGGCTTCGAAATCGTTGCGCCTAGGAAGCGGGAAATGCTGCCGCTTTATGTACTTAACAGTTCTGGGGTCCATGCACCCCCTAATTAGCGTGCCATCTTTCTTCTTTGCCAGAACTAAAGGACTGACGCAGTCGGTAGGCTCGTTCACTTTAACAAGTATGCCAGCATGTACCATTCTTTCAAGTTCTTTCTTTAGAGGCTCTTCCGGCGCCAAAGGAACTCGTCGAGCAGGTTGCGCGACTGGCACTGCTTGAGGTTTCGGGACCATGCTGTAGGCCTGCTGCAAACAACCTAGGCCCTCGAAGACATGCCTGAAATTCTTGAGAAGTCCGTCGTTGGAAATCTTGTCTACGACGCGTACTGTACGCTGGACCAGCCCCAAAGCTTCACTAGCTTCTAGTCCTAGTAAGGCCTGCCGGGCATTTGTCACAACGAAAAATGTGATTGTAGCAGAAGTACTACGTACTACCAAGTATATGCACAACTATGTAACTTTTTTTAGGTATGTAATAAACTTGAATTGAAGCCTTACTTCCTTCGTAGACGTTCCAAAGCATGATATGGTACCACCGTTATACGCCCTCAGTACCAAATTCGTTGTTTCAACTCTCCCGCTCCCCTCCCCTCCCCTCAGTGGTGAATTGACATGGGAAACAGGCTTGCCGGCGACGCGGTGGCCACTTTAAAGCTCATCTCGCGATTGCGAACTTGGGCTTTAACTCGAGATCCCGACTAGCTGTCGTGATCTCGAGAATGTCGAAGTCCTCGTGTTGCTGTTTGATTTCGCTTACTACCGCTGATGCGCAACCTCTTGCAAAGTGGTTCAGCTTGTGGCACAAACGACACCGCTTTACAAAATCAGGGCATTGCTTCAGTTTGTGCGAGTGGTTGCACTTACGACGGTGAAACTGTTCTTTTCCTTGCTGCCGCTCTTTTGAGGGTGGCGCCGAGCGCCTCGAAATGGCATCGACTCTGTGTGCCCCGCTACGCCATACTTCGTTTCGCTTTGCTGCCGTCTCCACTGCTTTGCAAATTTCCTCTGATTTTTGCAAAGTCAGTTGGCTGCCACGAAGCATTTCCTCACGTAGTTTAGGATTGTGCATGCCAAATACGATCTGGTCCCTTATCATCGATCCTCGCAATACGCGAAAATTACACTGCGCTGCTTGCTTTTTCAGGTCACGAACAAATTTCTCAAATGGTTCTCCCTCCGCTTGTTTTCTTGAACGGAATACATCTCTCTTGTGCACTTCATTGCTCACTTCGGCGCAATGGGCATCAAACTTTCTCACCGTCGTACTGTAATGGTTATTGTTTTCATCCGGCGCGAACTGGAAGTTCTTGAAGACGTCCAGCGCGTCGTCACCCGCCATGCTCAGCAGGAAGGCTGCCTTCGATGCTTCCGCTTTCGGCTGGTCCTTTGCCTCAGTTGCCTGCAGAAATAACTCACATTTCTGCCTAAAACGCTTCCAGTTCTCTATTAAATTACCCGTCAGCCGCAATGGCTGTGGTGTCTTCTGCAGGTCCCATAACGCATTCTTCGCGGGTACGATTCCTCTCAGGCGTGGATGGGCAGCGGGTCAACTTCTGGCACCATGTAATGTGCCGAGGGAGTCGACGTTTACAGCAGCATAGCCAGTGCAGCAAAGGAACACAGGTTTATTGAGAGCGTGGCTTATAGAGACATGATCCAGCGCGCTGTACATACTGCGCATCACCGATCTGATATAATCTCTACACGTGTGCGATACACTGCAAGCGCTAGCCTAGGGGTGTTGAACGGGCCTTGCTAACTTTGCGTAACCTTTTGAGTTGGCGTTTTGCGTGTATTACTTCCCAAGGTAATCCACGGGTTATTTTTCAATGTTTTCTTCTATTAATGTTTTTTTTAGGAATACAATTTGTTGCACAGTGTGACACTATGTCTTTTAAACGCAACCCGACAACATTTAAATCAGTCAAAGGATCTGAGGCCTAGGCTGAAATCTCTTGGAATTCGTGAGGTAAATAGGTTTGTATGAGGGCTTCATCCGCTTTGTTAGAATTTATTATAGTTTGAGTTGTGGTTTGCACTGATATTTTGTAATCTAGAGGTAAGGTGCACATCGTAATATTGTGATCGGATATTCCTTCTATTACTTCTACCTTCACTTGTTCTAAGAGAAAGTTACTACTTAGCAAAATCAGGTCCAGTATACTCCGAAACTTGCTTTGCACCCTTGTGGGGCATTCCAGAATTTGGGGAAGGTTAAAATTTAACATCTTATGGAGAAGGGCTTCTGAAGCATTTGTTCAGTACTGCATGGTAGATCAATTGAGGTCGGCAAGGTTAAAATCACCCACGAGAATAACACGACAATTTCGAGCATGTTGCTGCAAATATTCTTGTATGGTAATTATGCATTCGCGTCCACCATAGATGCAGCCAAGAACTATACTTGTGCCTTTAGTGTTAATCTTACAAAAATTGCCTCAGCATCACTCACTTCTAGAAGAATGACCAGTGGGATTGATTTCTTTAATGCTAACGCTACGCCTGCACCACGTGATTGCCTATGTTTCCAAACCATTACGTAGTTTGGGGGAGTAACTTCATCACTCGAGACAGGCAATGATAATCATGTTTCGGTGACTGCCACTATATCTGGTTCACGATCGAGCAATAAGTTTTCAAATGGCTGTACCTAATTCAAGAAACTTCGAGCGTTTACGTTTAACAACGTTATTTTTTCTTGCGGTGGTATTGGCGTGTTGCCTTCGTTCCTTCGTTTTTTTCTTTCTTTGTTCCACGTTCGCGATCTTTTTTTTTTGCTCCATTTTGTCGTGCTTCTTTATTTCTACCCTGTCATTCTCTTCGTCATCCCGGATGAAAACACGGTTGTTAATGAACAGTTTGTTATACACTAACGACCCCTTGTCTTTATTTTCGCGGTTTTGCATTGCACTGTCTGAGAGTTTTTTTCGGGTCTCTCTAAGTTTTCGAGATAAATCTTCCCCTCTCGAGAGGTCTGATTTCTTTAGTTTGAAGCCGGTTTTAGTATGGCAATTTTATTTCTTGCGTCTAGTAATTTAAATATGACTGGCCTCGTCTTGTTTGGCCCTTCTCTTCCTAAGCGATGTATGCGCTCAGTGGCCACATTGAATTGAATTGAATCTTTATTTTCATGTACCACTGACTCATGTTCGAGTTAAAGAATTTTTGTCATTATTCCTTCGTTTACGGCCTGTTCTCGCGCTTCGCTTGTTTCTTCTTTCATTTTATTGCGATAGCAATTATACGGACACTCCAAAGCGGTTTTCTGCCGTCGACGTCATCGTCGCCGTTGCCGTCGCCGTGAGGTTCCGTATGACGTCAACGGCGATGAAATCGTCGCCGCGCCCCGGACGCTGTATGTGCGAGTGAAAAGGCGCGAGGGACGCGCGCTTTCACGAGGAGCGAGCCCACGTCGACGAGCAAACGCGCGTTCTGCGCCGTGCTCCCTCAAGCGCTGAAGAATTAAGCGTCTCTTTCCTCCTTTACAATCACCATATATAGAGAGCAAACGCGGCTTCTTCCGTCGGGCGAAAGGCCGTGGGGGGACGGGAGGGAGGGATGGGAGGCGACGTGTAGCTGCGGCACCAAAAGCGTATTTATATAAAAATGTTGTCGCAGTTTCACCTGCAAGGCGAAGCATCAATTGCGATGCAAATTGGTGCAGAGCTATACGGAGTAATGATAGTAGCTTTATCAGGTGTATACCCTTGGACATGCAGCAGCAGCGGCAACACGCAGAACTGTTGTCGACGCCGTCGGCGTTTTGCCCGCGTTCGCACAAAATGCGTACGGCGTTGGTGACTGTTGCCGGAGCCTCTGATATAAATAGGCACTTGATGCCGCAGCTAAACGTCGCCTCCCTTCCCTCCCCCTCCCCGCCACGGCCTTTCGCGCGTCGGAAGAAGGCGCGTTTGTTCTACATATATGGTGATTGTAAAGGAGGAAAGAGACGCCTACTTCTGCAGCACTGCGCAAAACGCAGTGCACTGCAGCACTGCGCAGTGCAGCCCTTAATGCAGCACTGCGCAGAACGCGCGTTTTTTCTTCGCCGTGCGTTCACTCCCCGTGAAAGCGCGCGTTCCTCGCGCCCTTTCACTCGCACATACAGCGTTCGGCGCGCGGCGACGATTTCATCTCCACTGACGTCATACGAAACCTCACGGCAACGGCGAAGGCGACGACGACGGCAGAAATCTGCTTTGGAGTGTCCATATAATTGCTATCGCAATAAAACGTTGCGAGGCGAGAAGGTGGGTAAGATTTCCAACGCTGCTAGACGAGTGTCCCATTCTGATCTCGTCGAAAACCTCCGAGCCGCCCCCAGAGGCACAGGCAACAGTCACCAACACCGTGCGCGTTCGGTGCGAACGCGGGCAAAACGCCAACGGCGTCGACAACAGTTCTGCGCGTTGCTGGTGCTGCTGCATGTGCAAGTTTATGCAGCTGCTAAAACTAATATCTTTACTCCGTATAGCTCTCTACTAATTTGCTATCGCAATTGAAGCTTCACCTTTCGGGTGAAACTGCGACATTTTTCTTTGATATCTTTAATGCCGGAAGCAATTTCAGTAAGTTGTTTGACGGTTTCCTCGAGTTAAGGGCCGGTGTTGCTTTCAATAGCTCCACACAATAGCCTCTTAAAATATGTCACGCACGATTCACACACAGCTCTATACTTCCATGGGCACGGAACACCAGCAAGAAATGGTCACCTGAGTGGATGAATTTTCCAAACCGCTTCCTCACCTGCAAAATGTAACGAACGGGCAATTTGTGAACCGCATGTCGACGGTGCCACCGTGCCCAGTGACAGGGTGTCCCTTGTGGAACGCATATATAGCCGCGGACAGTGCAGACTCTGAGTGGCGCTATACAGCAGATGGGTAGGCGCATGTGCGCTCAAGCTGATGGTCAAAGATCCGTGCTGGCAGCGTCGGTGCGTAGTCATTCCTTGCATGTCGGTCTAGCGCAATTGCAGCGGTCCCGGTAGTTCCGAGGTGCACATCGCCTGCGCCAAGCAGCAGGCCGAAGACGAACTGCAACCTGTAGACGAACGGGCAATTTGTGAGCCGCATGTCGACGGTGCCACCGTGCCCAGTATATATATATATATATATATATATATATATATATATATATATATATAGTAACTGGATTTTTCAATGGGCCAAGGGTATCTAGCAAAATCAGAAGCACAACTTCGCGGTTATCATAGGTTTCGGTCGGTGGACCGACCTTTTTCAAGGGATACAGGAAATTCTCGCAACAGTCTTTTTATATCTTCAGATAGAGAAAGAAGGCGCCAAAAAAATGTCACAGTTTCGCCCTAAGGGCGAAGCAATGAATGCGATAGCAACACAGCAATGTCATACGAAGTAAGGTGAGCGGCTTTGGTAGCAATATGAATTGTAGTAAACATGAGCTGATTAAGTAAGCAGGTGTGCTGCGGCGTAAGTAGACCGACATGAAGAGAGACTCGATCACCACGAGAAGGCGCGTGTGAAACGGTGGTGTTGATGAGAAGCGCTTCCCGTGGGCAGCGCGCGTGCGAAGGGACACACCTGTAGCGCTGCACTGCCGATCCGGGCTACATTGCATGTGTAGCGTGCGTTGGAAAATGTGGCCCGACTCTTACTAACTGAATGAACAAGCGTGGTGTGAGCGCCAATGGCAGGGAGATTACTTGTTGGTAACGGGGTTCGTCACGACGCGTGCTTGTCATTATTGGCAGTGGACAAGTGCTTGATACGGCCCCCATTATGCGTGCTTTTACACGTGAATCATCATTGTCAGCGGACACGCCTTTGTCACGGTCCCCAATACACGCGCTTTTTGACGACGATGCACGGCGCATTGCCGTCAACAGCTGCACTGGACATTTCATTGACAAGGTCGCTTTTAAGCGTGTTTGACATACATGATTGACGGACACGCCTGTGATGTTAAGTTGAACATGCAAAAAAAAGAAAGAGAGAAAGGCAGGAAAGACACCAAGACCTGGTCGTGCCAGACAAAGCAAAGGGCAAAACACGAGAAACACGAAAGAAGAGGAAATAACCTGCAAATATAGTAGTAACAGCGTGGCGAAATCAGCATGAAATTAAAAAGCAAGGGCAAAACACGAGCAACACGAAAGAAGAGGAGATAACCTGCAAATATAACAGTAACAGCGTGGCGAAATAAGCATGAAATTAAAAAGCAAGGGCAAAACACGAGCAACACGAAAGAAGAGGAGATAACCTGCAAATATAACAGTAACAGCGTGGCGAAATAAGCATGAAATTAAAAAGCAAGGGCAAAACACGAGAAAGAGCAAAACATGAGAAACACGAAAGAAGAGAAAGAAGAACGTAAACTTTATTATCAAATCGATAAGATTTGAGTCCGGCGTATTTTTCGTGGGTCTGGGCACCCGCCGCGGACGCGGTTCCGAGACCTTGTCTCGAAGCGACTTCCTCGGCTCGCTGGACAGCACAGAGCTGTACTCTCAGGTTCGAGCTGAGCAGTGCGGTCTTCCAACGCGAGCGAAGGCTGGCGGTGGAAGAGACGGAGGTGTGAGCACTGCACGAATTGTTCGTTATGTCCCGACATTCCCATAACATGTGATTAAGTGTGGCAACCTCCCAAAGGATGTACATCTCTGTTTGTAGTGTACATGTCTGGATACATGAAGTGCATGAGTCTTGGGTTTATGTAAGAATCAGTTTGTAATTGCCTGTAGTGTACTGCTTGCGCCCTGTCTAACCTAGCGTGAGGGAATGGGTATACGCGTTTCTGTAACTGGTAGTGTGTCGTGATGTTGAGGAACCTGGTCAAACGATCCTCCCACGCCCAGACGTTTGCAGTACTCCGCAGGGGCTCTTCCGCCGATGATGCTCGGTGAGTGACGCCTCGAGCAACGCGGTGAGCCGCTTCGTTGGGGGTGCTAAGTCCAGTGTGTGCCGGGATCCATAGCAAGAGGAAGTAACCTGCAAATATAATAGTAACAGCGTGGCGAAATAAACATGAAATTAAAAAGCAAGGGCAAAACACGAGAAACACGAAAGAAGAAGAAAAAACCTGCAAATATGTTAGTAACAGCGTGGCGAAATAAGCATGAAATTAAAAAGCAAGGCACAATAATGTGGTGTGTTCGGTCCGCTCCCCCCACTGGGGTAGTGGGCATTCTTTCGACATCACACACGTGTTCGGCTTGCCTATGCGGGGATTCAGTTCTGATTTTAGCTAATTTAACCTTTGGACAAAGAAAGGAGAGGTTTCCCATGTGTTCATTTATGCCGTGCGTGATTGTTCTAAATTTGTGGATAAAATATGACTCTTTCTTCCCGTTCACGAGAAGAGCGGAAGCCTGACTGGAGAAGAGTGACACGTATTTTATCAAATGAATGCTCAGGCAGACTGATATGTTTTGAAAATGGGAGATGTGGTAGTGCGCGGGTGTGAGCTCTGTGGTTATTTAGACGGAGTCTGAACGCGGTTCCAGTCTGGGCTTTATACTGTTGGTCGCAGACTTCACAATGGAGCATTTAGATCACATTGCTGCTGTCACAATTTGGAGGTTCCTTAATTTTGAATGTGAAATCAGAGCAAGTAGCCTTAGCAAGACAGATTGAAGTCATGTGCTTACAGACCTTGCAGCGTGGTTTACCACAAGGTCTGCAGCCCGATTCTATGTTTTGAACCGTGGTTGTTCTAGCTCTGACGAGGATATCTCTTAGATTCCTTCCCCGGCGATAGACAGCTCGGGGTGGCTCTGTGACAATTGAAGACAAACGTGTGCTCTGCTGAATGAGGTTGAAGTGTTTGGCTAGGATGTTTTTCACGTGCGGTAATGTAGATGAGTAGGTGAGGATAAGGTTGGTTTGGTTTTTCGGAGGCGGGGCTCTGAGCCCGTCAAAATTTCATTTCTGTCTAAGGCTTGTGCTCGGCTTATAGCATCATCGACAATACGTTCCCGGTAGTGCTTCGCGACCAGGGCCGTTCTGAGCTCCTTTGCATGACATTGGAAGTCTTTCTCGTCAGAGCAGATGCGGTGGTTTCGGTGGGCCTGTGAATACGGTATGGCTTGCTTGCAATGTTGTGGATGGCTACTTTTGAAATGAAGATATTGGTCGTGGTCTGTTGGCTTTTTATATAAGGTTGTGAATATGCGATTATTTTTAATTTGTACCGTGACATCAAGAAAGTTGACAGCTGATTTTGAATAGCTGTAAGTGAAAGAGATTGACGGATGAACTCAGTTCATCTTGCCCTTTTCTTTGTCTGGCACGACCAGGTCTTGGTGTCTTTCCTTTCTCTCTCTCGCTCTTTCTTTTTTTTTTTTGCATGTTCAACTTAACATGACAGGCGTGTCCGTAAATCATGTATGTCAAACACGCTTAACAGCGACCTGGTCAATGAAATGTCCACTGCAGCTGTTGACGGCAATGCGCTGTGCATCGTCGTCAATCATGTAAAAGCGCGTGTAATGGGGACCGTGACAAAGGCGTGTCCGCTGACAATGATGATTCACGTGTAAAAGCACGCATAATGGGGACCGTATCAAGCACTTGTCCACTGCCAATAATGACAAGCACGCGTCGTGACGAACCCCATTACCAACAAGTAATCTTCCTACCATTGGCTCTCTCCCTGGGATTTTTTTTTTTGTTTTCTCCCTCTATCTCTCCTTTCTCACTTTATTTGGCGCCTTCTTTCTCTACCTGAAGTTATAAAAAGACTGTTGCGAAAGTTTCCTGTATCCCTTGAAAAAGGTCGTTTCACCGACCGAAACTGTTGGGTAAATAAATCTAAGATTACCGCGAAGTTGTGCTTCTGATTTTTCTATGTATATATATATATATATATATATATATATATTACAGTCAAGGTATCCTCACGAGTGGAAGAGGAAGGAGTGTGAGGGGAGAAGACGAGCAGGAGAACGTTTTTACGCTCTTCATTTTATCTGAAATCGACCATAAGGCAGAGCATCTGCAAATAGCTGGACAGACGCAACGAGAGGGCACGTCGCCTGCCTAATGTCTCTGATGCCTCCTTTTCGCCAGCCCTGGCTACTTCTACACCTTTCAATGACGTCGGTCAACGTCGTAGATTTATCAGAGTGCCAACACGCACCGGCATCGAGAGGCCACTACTCTTCGGACACCCGATTTGAACATCACTCTGGTTACGCATGACAGAGCATGAGCATGACAGGCGCCTGGAAGTCGTCTTAGACTGCATCGACACGCCGGCGTAGTACTCAATTCTAAGAAACGTCACTTCGGTGACCGGCAGACATTGGTACTTGGCCATCTTGTAGACAAGAATGGCATCAGGCCTGACCCACAAAAGACAGCAACTGTTGAAGTGTTTAAGCCTCCCCGGTCTGCAAAAAGAGCTTCGTAGTTTCCTAGGCCTCTGCTCTTATTTCCGCCGATTTATACCTGCTTTTACTGATGTCGCCTATCCCCTGACTTGTCTGCTGCATAAGGAAGCCATTTTTGAGTGGACTCATGAGTGCGACGTTTCTTTTCATCAACTGAAGTTTTTACTGACGACGGGTTCCATCCATCGGCATTTCGACCCAGCCGCACCAACAGACCCACACCAATGCGAGTGGCGTGGGGGCAGGTGGAGTCGTTCAGCGATGCGACCGGAAAGAGCACGTCATTACTTATGCGAGTCGTACCTCAAGTAAGCCTGAACGCATTTACACCGTTACAAAGCAAGAATGCCTAGCGGTCATTTTTGCTGTGCAACGTTTCCGCTCGTACGTGTATGGACGCCCATTCACAATCGTCACAGATCATCCTTCGTTGTGCTGGCTTGTCAACCTTCGTGATCCCTCTGGTCGACTCGCGCGCTGGGCTTTACGTCTTGAGGAGTACAACTTCAGTTTCCTACAAGAGTGGTCGTCGACACGCTGATGCTGACTGCCTTTCGCGAATTCGAAAGGCAGTCACGACACTTTGTGATGCGGATAACTTTGGCTTTGTGATGCGGATAACTGAACAAGACACTTTGTGATGCGGATAACTTTGGCCGTTTCATTGCTTCTTTGGCACCTGCATTTCCTGGTAAAGATATCTTTGAGAAGGAGCAGCGAAAAGACTTCAGCTTAGAGTTGCTTTTGCTGCGCACGACTCCACAACAAGCCGAGGATATTGTGTTCGTGATGGCCTCCTCTAAAAGATGAATTTCGCAACCACTGGTGCCCGCTTCCATCTTGTAGTTCCGGAGAAGCTGCGCTCCACTATTCTGCTGGCCATGCACGACGATCCTACCTCAGGACATCTAGAAGCAGCGCGTACATTTCATCGTACCCAAGAACGGTTTTACTGGCCCCGAATGCGTCGGCCGACTGAAATTAATGTGGCCAGTTGCACTCCTTGTCAGGCCCACAGACACCTAACTACGACGCCATCCGGCCTCCTACAACCACTGACGCCTCCGAGCTGTACTTTCGAGCAAGGTGGAATTGACCTCATGAGTCCGTTTCCCCGCTAATCGAAAGGGAACCGTTGGATCATCGTATGTGCCAATCATCTGACCCAGTACTGCGAGACGGCTGCTTTGCGATCTGCCAGCGCGAGCCAAGTTTCCATTTTACAGCGTAAGCTGTTATGGGCTCATTCCAATAGCTGTTTCGGGTCACGATGATGCCGCCGCCGGCGGCCGCGTAACCGCTAACGCTGGAAACGCGAAAAAATTACCCGATTCCCGCCGGCATCGAACCCGCGCCCGCTGCGTGGGCGTCCGATACTCTACCGCTGAGCCAAGCAAGCGCTTGCTATCGTTGTTCGGGAAATATCCATATATATAGCAAGCACGCTGCGGGAGACGACTCGAGCCTCGTGAAACGTGAAACTCCTCCGGCGCGCCCGGCAAATATACTTTTGGGGTGTGTTCAAGGTGTACGGACTGAACCCTTGGTTGACACGGGTGCATCGCTTTACGTTATTAGTACTGACTTGTTTTCTGGATTGCGAAAAGTGAAGACATCATATAATCGCCTTCCTCATTGTTGTGCTATTGCAGTTCTTGTTCAGCCCTCCGGTGTTTTCACTGCGCGCGTTTACATTAATGGCATCCTTCACCAGATTGAGTTTGTCGTGCTATCTTCGTGTACATACTCGATGATTTTGGGATGGGACTTCCTGTCCTCCGCCTCAGCTTTCATCTCTTGCAGTCAGCGAACTATTCATATCACGGACACTGAATCTTGGTCCGATGTCGACGCACACAGCCCACGTTTCGTCACGTCTACCGACTGTTTCATTCCCGTGGGCAATGAGAATCTTCTAACACTGACTTCCGGCACCATTGGTAATGGTGATGTGTTCCTTGCACCGAACGGTCACTGCATTTCTGGTGGACTTAGCATTACTCCTAGCCTGGTGCTGTTTCAGGGTGGTAGAGCGTTCGTCGCTGTTCGGAACCCTACTTCTTCGCCAGTTGAGTTCTCCCAGGGCACCACTGTAACTTGCTTTACTGACACCGAACCTCTTTCGCTGGTACCCCTTCACACCGAATCACCACATTTGCCTACCACAACTGATGCTCATGCTGCTGCCGCTGCTTTAACGGCTGCGATAAATCCCGATCTGAGCGCTGCGCAGAAAGAAGACCTTTTGGCCCAACTGCAAAAACACAGCGCCTTATTTTACGTGGGTTCCAAGCTTCTGGGGCGCACTTCTGTCGCAGTGCATCGCATTGAAACCGAAGGCAGTTCGATTGTATACCGCCACCCGTGTTGCGTGTCTTCCGCACAACAGAAAATCATTGCGGACAACGTTGATGACATGCTTCAAAGAGACATCATTCGGCCATCGTCCATTTCTTGGTCCTCTCCTGTTGTGTTGGTTCGCAAGAAAGACAGCTCTGTACGATTTTGCGTGGCCTATTGAGCACTTAATAAGATCACGCGCAAAGACGTATATCCGATGCCAAGAATCGACGCTGAATATTTCTCAAGTCTAGACTTCTGATCGGGCTACTGGCAAATACCCATGCTTGAAGCGGACAAGGACAAGACAGCCTTTGTAACACCACACGGACTTTACGAGTTCAACGTCATGCCCATCGGATTATGTAATGCTCCTGCAACATTTGAACGAATGATCAATACAGTTTTACGCGGCCTTAAGTGGAAGACCTGTCTGTTTTATTTAGATGACATCGCTATATTTTCTACAACTTTTCGTCAGCACCTTCAGCGTTTGGACGAAGTTTTCACAAGCATTTCCAACACTGGACTTCAACTCAACACAAAGAAATGCCATTTTGCCTGAAAGAACATCAAAGTGTTGGGCCGCCATATCAGTAAAGATGGTGTTCTACCAGATCCCGACAATGTTGCTGACGTGCTTCGATTCTCTCGCCCCGGAAATCAAAAACAAATAAGAAGTTTCTTGGGCCTGGCATCCTACTTACGCCGCTCCATCAGTCATTTTGCTGCCATGGCGTCACCGCTGCACAAGTTTCTGATGTAGGGCACTGCTTTCCCTTGGACCAACAACTGCGAACTTTCTTTCCAAGCCTGCAAGCAAGCCTTAGAAACCGACTCTGTCCTCTGTCACTTCGATGAGAACGCACCAACTTGGTCGCACACCGACGCTAGTGGCCATGGAATCGGTGCTGTCTTTCTACAGCGTGAAACCACTACACGACAGGAAGTTGTTGCTTATACCAGTGGCGCATTAACGGCTGCCGAAAAGAACTACTGGATAAGAGAGCAGGAATGCCTTGCAGAAGTTTGGGCCATACAAAAGTTTCGACCATATCTTTAAAGGTGCCACTTCACAATCATAACTGACCACCACGCCTTATGCTGGTTGTCGTCAATGAAAAATGTGTGTGGACGCCTTGGTTGCTAGGTGGTCCGATTACAAGAGTACGCCTTTGACGTTGTCTACAAGTCTGTGAAAAAACATCAAGATGCCGACGCTCTGTCTCGCTGCGCCCTGCCACTACTACCTTCGAGCACGTCCCTCCATTTCTCGCACTTGATCATGAGACTAAGTCTCTCCTTACGTTATTACCTCTAGCGGTTACTGACACGTTATCTTCCATTTGCGTTCCTCAGAAAGACAGAAACCTGAGCTAGTTGGTAAGGGATCCTAATGCAAAACAGGTAAGGCGTGCAGACGCGGACACACGAGGAGAGAAGTGAACAACACAAACGCCGAAGATCAACTCAGTCGGCATTGATAGTCGGCGTTTGTGTTGTCCACTTCTCTCTTCTTGTGTCCGTGTCTGCACGCCTTACCTTTTTTGCATTATGCGTCCCTCAGTTCGCCTCGTGTCAACGTTCTGATCCCTACTCAACAGCAGTATCCAACACTTGTGCGGAACTACTTCTGCACCAAATGCCAGATTACGTCGACAACTGCGACTAATTAAGCTCGACAACGATGGGCTGCACCGCTAAACTCACAACTCCGACGGACACCACTGGGTACCTGTTCTTCCACGTTCGCTCACACACAAGTCCTTGAAGCCTTTCACGATGACCCATCTGCTAGCCATTAGGGTTTCCACAAAACATGCCGTTTCTTTTGGCCAGGTATGTCTACCTTTGTGGCCAAGAACGTCGCTTCTTGCGCCCACTGTTAACGGCGGAAACGACAGACTTCGCCTCCTGCTGGCCTTTTACAGCCCATCCCTTCTCCCGAGACACCTTTTGCCATCGTTGGGATAGACCTAGTCGGTCCTCTGCCCATAACGCATGCAAGTCATCAATGGAGTGTCACAGCTGTTGGCCACCTCACATGTTACACAGAGACCACTCCTCTACGCTGTAGTTCGGCCGACTTCTTTCTGGATGCCATTGTGCTCGTCATGGTGCACCTCGTATACTGTTAAGTGATCGCGGCAAGACTTTGATGTCAACAATCAAAGTACTCAGAGCATGTCGCTCAGTTAAGACGACACCCACATACCACCCTCAAACAAATGTCTTAACAGAGCGCGCACACTAACCGATATGATATCAATGTATATCGGGCCAAATCACTACAAATGGGACAAACTTTTACCTTTTGCGACGTTTGATCACAACACCGCTAAACAAACGAACTACCGGGTACTCACCTTTCTACCTAGTTTACGGCCGTTCGCCGACATTCACTATCGACGCCGCTTTCTTCAATGCCCCAACTGCGATCACCTCGGCCAGTATGCCCGAACAGTTCGTCTCGTGACTTGACGAATGTCGTCAACGTGCTCGCTTCAACACAGATGTCAGTCAGCTAGATCGCAAGCAACGCTACGACATCTCTCGTCGAGACGTCTCTTTTCGTATTGGAGAGGAAGTGTTCCTTTGGACGCCCAGTCGTACACCCGATTTAAGTGTGAAGTTTGAATCTCGCTTCCTTGGACCCTACAATATTAATGAACAAACATCCCCCGTGAACTCCCTGTTACTCTCTTTGAGGTTTCTTAGGACCACCTTATCGTGGTCCGGAGAATGATCACGTTTCGCGTCTCAAAAGATTCGTTCGGCGTTCCCCTCCTGGTTAAGTCGCAGCCTGCCTGGCCCTTGCGCGCGCGGGGAAATTAACGTGAGCATTATGCATACGCATCATATTCTCATCTGCACATACTCATCGCCTGTTGGTGGGGCTCTCGTTTGAGAGAATAAAGAATAGGCTGACAGCCCTAACCTTGTCTCACAATGTATATATATATATATATATATATATATATATATATGTTAACTAGGCATCTGACGGTAAACCTGAGAAGGAATATATATATACAGGGTGTTTCAGCGAACACTTTCACATTTATTTAAGGTTGCCTGTGGCATATAGCCCAATTCTAGTTAATGAGCTGGCCTACTCGAAGAGGCGGACTTTACTTGCACAAATAATTGAAATGCACAATCGACTAATTAAGAAAAATTCACTAAATAATTTTTAACTAATTACCGGTTGGCCCATATTGCAATTTACAAATTGTAGTCGTGGAGTTCGCAAGGCGAATCCACTTAGCATTATTTCTCAGGATGATACCAGTTTCGAGATATTAATTCCTGAACTTTGCGGAGAAATGCATTGGCGTTCCAGTTAATTTTGTGCTACAATGCATAAAGCGACGTTTTTTCAAGAACCTAGCTGGAACACCAATGCATTTCTTCGCAAAGTTCGGGAATTAATATCTCGAAACTGGTGTCATCCCGACAATTCGTTCCAAGTGCATCTGCCTTGCGAACTCCACGGCTACAATTTATAAATTGCAATATGGGTCATCAGGTAATTAGTAAAAATTTAATTAATGAATTTCTGTGAATTATTCGAATATGCATTTCAATTTCTTGTGCAAGTAATGTCCGCCTCTTCCAGTAGACCAGCTCATGAACTAGAATTGTGCTAACTGCCAGAGGCAACCTGTAAGAATTTTTGAACGTGTTCGCTGAAACACCCTGCATGTATATATATATATATATATATATATATATATATAATGGATATCATGCATTGCATGGTGATAGGGCTAAAGGAGACATTTGCAACGAGCCGACAAACATTATCCTAAGAGGGCCAACGAGTTGTTGGAAGATTGGTATTGCTTGCAGCCGACCATCTCCTACCATCGTTTTATGTTCGTAATAATATTATTAATAGTATTATCATTTAGTTAGCAATACCTGCGAATTCAACTGCATAGGTCAAGGATGATACGGTTGTAATAAACGTTCACATATCGTGAGGCCCGGTGTTTGACCCTTGAGCCTCGTCATGATGGGACACATTGATGTCGACGGCAGGGTGTAGACTCTGAAATGAACCGCATGACGCCACTGCTTTCTCAAACCTAGAAGCATGGTATATTCCAAGGCATTGGTGCAAATTGTGTTGCACTGTTCTGCAAAAGTCACGCTTTGGACTTCTGCATCTCGATTAGGAGCTAAATCACCTTTGTGTAATTATGCCACATTAATTGTTTAATTGGGTTTCTGCACAAAATCGAAACGTCTTTACGGCATTTTTATTCAAATGTGAGTTAGTGATTAAAAGCACACATTTCACGCTAGAGATACCTCTCCAGCGGAAAATGTCATTCGCTAGAAAAACATATTCAGATGTTTCACGAAAAACTGAAATATGGAGCCTAAGAAACAATGGTGACAATAAATATCCTACACTGTTACATCTCAAGTGTCTATACGCTGTTTTCATTGCGATACCACTGACAATGAACGAGATTGCCATAGTCATTTTGAGATCTTTCGTTCATATCCTGCCGGATGATATGTCTTTTGCACACCTTAGCAAGGAAGGAGTGCCTATCGCGAACACTTCCTTTTCCTACACGCACCTAGGCGTGAATAAAAGCGGTAGCAGCTTCGCAACCCTGACAACACACAACGTGTGTGCGCAGAAGATTTTTCAGCCCACGACTTCCTCAGCAGCCGCGTTCGTTTAGGACGCTTTGTTGTTTCAAGTGAGTGCCTTTAAAATATTTGTACTTCTAGAAGCTGTTTATTGAATGAAACCTTGCTGACGTCTTCCGTCGACGACGGTTTACTTAGGCGCAGAAAAATATGTCCATAGTGGCACGCATTTTAACAGCAGGTAAAGTTTCACGATGTTTTATTTTTTTCAAAACGACGGTAAGCAAATCGACGAGGAGGTGTGTAGGGTCCTGCTGTAACGGGGAGCGCAGATACGGCAGATTTCCTTGGAAAACTAATGTGAAGAGCACAGGAACGTCCAGTGTACAGACAAGATAGATTCGTGAATTCTAGTTGTTTAGTAAAAACATTATATCCCAAGAAAGTTACTTTCTGTTATGTCAAGCATATTTTATAAGCATTTCATCGGCCTAGCGCCACAGCACGCAATAGAAAGATGGTACACGAAAATCGAAGTAATGATAGCTGCAGCCAGAGCGGAAGAGCTCGCAGGCTATGTCGCAGATTCACCGGCTCCCTCAGTAATAGGGTAGCCTCGCCGCATTCTGACCCTCCGAAGGAAGAAATTAGTATGCGTCCATCTCTACACGCATACTGGCGCATGCTCACTAAGACGTTGCATAGCAGACGACAAAGAGGACGACCTGTGCCCCGCATTTCCACCAAGGATGTTACGGGGAGATCTCAAAAAGGGGTTCATGTACAATATTTACACAGTGACAGGGAGTGGCACCTAAACAACTAAGATGGCGGGCCTGGGCACAGGTCGTCTTCTTTGTCGTCTGCTATGCAACGTTTTAGTGGGCATGCGCCAGCGTTTGGAAACGAAACGAAGCGTCTTCTTCGTCCGCAGGATAGGTGGCTCGTAGCAATGTACTCGAATTTGCACGATAATACAGATATATTTTTATATAAGCAACAAACCCCCTCATACCTAACCTAACCAAAATCCGAACCGAGAGCGCACCGAACAGCCTAGAGATACGCGTCTATGGATGTCAATGAGATAGCACCGCAAACTGGACTGCTAGTAGCCATTTCTTAAAAAAGGTGTGTTTAACCACACAAAGAATTGTGCAAGTTATTTTGCCTCGTGGATTTTTCTGGAAAGAACAGGACAGAACAATGCCAATCAGTATCCTCCTCTTTTTTAAGCAAAGCTGTGCTTGGCTCTTCCTTCGACTTTCCCACTGCTGCTGCTGCTGCGGCCGGTTCTGTCTGGCACACCCCGTAGGGAGTGGTTCAGAGCCTTTGTAAACATGACAGGAGTGCAGCAGAGAGGAAAGGCGACGTCAGAAACTCGTTTTGACTTCTGCACCGCGTCGAATGTGCACAATGTCCTCTGGAGCTCCCTGGGTCTCGCCACATTAGGCTCTTGACAGCTGTAACTATCCGTATTGCAGAAATTGCAGGGCTTACCTTTCTACTAATGTGCAAATCCAGAGGCAAGCTAGATAGAATGGTAGAGAGGAGGGGGAAGAGGAGGCAAGGAATGGGTAGAACAAACACAGTTGCGAAACGGGTGAATCACAGCTTTGCCACTCTTCGCTCACCGTTCCCATACAAGGGGGGGCGGGGGGCGGTGGTGACGTGACAAGGCAAGAAAACAGCGGCTGCGGGCAAACTGAAGGTACAGTACGGTACGCTTCTGCTATTTCTGACAAATAAACACCATGGAAACTTGTTAAGTGACATAGAGCGTGAAGACGCAAAGCCGCATTAAAACAAAGTAAGGTCTAGGCGACACTATGGAAGTGGTCACACATCAAATTAACACTTCTGTGCCCGCCACGCTAGCTTTTCTACTACGGCATTGCTCGAGGTCACGGGTTCGGTACCGAACAGCGGCAGCCGCATTTCGACGAGGGCAATAAAAAGAAAAAAAAAACTGTGACTTCAATCCACGTTGTGGAGGTGCTTGGACAGCGAAGCTGTGAAGGATACCCACAACGATTACCGATTGTGACGTCACTTGAATTCACACACGTAGCTCTACAAAGAGTGAAACCAGAGACAAGTGAAATGTACCTAACCACACCCTTTATTACTTCACAACGACATTATATTCACCCTGTTCGTCTGGCGTCTTTCCGTGGTCTACCCATGGTAGCGTGGAATGCACTGAATGAGTTGCTAGACTGTGGTGACGTCACCTGTGATTTCTATGCTGTTGCGTACTTTCCCACTCGGAGTTGCTTACGCAACCGTAATCTTTACCGGGAAACACACGTGGGAGAACGAACGTGCTTCGCATTAGACAGTTTTAGTTTAGCGTTAGCGTAATAGCGGGGTTACGGGAAATAGCGTTACCGTTCCGCAAACGAACTTTGCAGAAAGAGAGTGATAGTATAGCGTGATAGCGTAGTTTACGTGCGGGACGCTATTCCATTACGCTTTGAATTTCGCATACATATGGCACCTAAGTCTATGTGTGTGTGCGTCCGGAAAGTGCGACAGGCAGCGCAATGGAAGCCAGGAGCGCGTTGTATTTTTACTTGCCATGTCCGCCGATCTGCAGCGAAACAGACAAGCAGTACAAGCTGTCTACCATAGCCTCCGAAAACCTCTTATCTCAGAGGCCATATGCCGTCGTCGCGCCTATCTCCCGACTTTATCGACAGGTGGCGCTCGCATCTCGGAGAAAATTTCTTTCGTTAGGCTTAGGCGCGTTCGAAACGAGAAGTGATCTGGAAAACTCCGCTAAATTATCCATAAAAACATATTGTCGATCCTGCCTGAAGGTAAGCGAAAGCCATTTACACAGTCATTTCCTATCAACGAAGTGAATTATTCAACAGCAACTCCAAATTCAGTTCGAAGCGGGCGGCCGGGACCGCCGCCATGTTTTACGTACACTACGTAAACACGATAACACGGTAACGTTGATGATGATGATGATGATGATGATGATTTATTGGCATCCCCTTTGAAACGGGGTGGCGACAAATAGTCACCTAGCCTGCTTGATTTAATCAGGTATACTACACATGTTCTTTATCTCGCATTTTTGTATACCTTTTTCAAAAATTTAGCTTGTACCGCTGCCTATGATTTTAAGAGATCAGGTCGTATCCATCTTTTCCCTGCTTTTTTTCCACCAGTACTCTAATCGTCTCTTGCTGATCTCTACGGCTGATCTGTTTATGTTTCCTTCCACTTTAAACCCAAGCGCTTCTGGGAGTTGCACGTTACCTACGGTTCTCGCTGGGTGGATCCCGTCGCATTCCATTAGGATGTGCTGAGTGGTCTCTGGATCTTTACTGCAGCATACACATGTCTCATCTAGTTCCGAATATTTGTTCCGATATGTTTTCGTCCTTAGGCAACCGGCTCGAGCCTCAAATAGCAAGGCACTGCCCTTTGTGTTATCGTACAGATTTTCCCTTCTAATTTCTTTCTTCTCATTCTTGTAAATCTCCATTGTCCTTTTCGTTTCCATTCTTTGCATCCAATTCACGGTCTCTATTTCTCTCACTTTCTTTCTGATGACCCCTGGTTGTCTATTTACAGTTTCGATTATCCTGTACTTGGTTGCCAACTTCCTTGACCTCTTCCTCCATTCTGTGTCCACGCTTTTCATGTAGAGATACTTGTGCACTTTAGCCGCCCATTTATTTTCATCCATGTTCCTGAGCCTTTCTTCAAAACTAATTTTGCTTTGTGCTTCTCTGACTTCAAAAGAGGCCCAACCCATGTCTCCATGCACTGCCTCATTCGTCGTATTACCGTGTGCTCCCAAAGCCAACCGGCCTACTGATCTTTGGTTAACTTCTAAACCCGCCAATATATCCGATTTTAAGCATATAATGGCATTTGCGAATGTTAGCGCTGGCACCATTACTCCTTTCCAGATTCCACGCACCACCTCATACTTATTGTGGCCCCACAGTGCTCTGTGTTTCATTAATGCTGCATTCCGCTTCCCCTTTATTTTCAGATTATCTTGGTGGTTGCTTGAGTAATTCTTTCCTTCGTTTATGTGTACGCCGAGGTACTTATATTGCTTCACTATGGGTATTACTTGCTGTTGAATTGACACCACGAAGTTACTCGTGTGTTCATTAAAGATCATAATCCCTGATTTCTCTGTGCTAAACTTAAGGCCTAGATTTGTCGCTGCGTTCCCACAGATATTCGCAAGTATCTGTAAATCTTTTTTATTGTCCGCTAGTAGCACAATGTCGTCTGCGTACATCAATCCAGGGACCTTCTGTTGCACCATTTGTCCATTACGCATGTAGGATAAATCAAAACCTAATTCGCTGTTTTCCAGTCGTCTTTCTATGCCCTTGACGTAAAGCGTGAACAACAATGGTGACAGAGGGCATCCTTGCTTCAATCCTTGGTGAATTCCCACCATTTCATTTCCTTTTCGGCCTTCCCATGCCACTTGTACTTGGTTGTCTCGATATATCTCCCTCAGCAGCTCCACGAAATCGTCATCTATGCCTTCGTATTGAAGAATATCCCACAACAATTCCCTGTCTACGTTGTCATAAGCTCCTTTAATATCTAGAAATGCTACCCATAAAGGTCTTTTCTGAGCTACTGAAATCTCTATGCACTGAGTTAGTACAAACATATTGTCTTCTAAGCGTCTGCCTGGCCTGAACCCATTCTGTAGTTCCCCCAATACACCGTTTTCCTCCACCCACTTCGACAGTTCTAATTTTATGGCTTGCATTGCCATTCTATATATCACCGACGTTACTGTAACTGGCCTGTACGAGCTCGTCTTATCCTTATCTCCTTTGCCTTTGTAGATGAGATTCATCTTGCTTTCACGCCATCCAACGGGAATATTCTTTGTTCTAATCACTTGCTCTATGGCATTAGTCAGCAGTGCCTTGCTTTGCTTTTTGGACCGAGGTTTTTGATTAGCTCTGAGAAATAGCGTGCGCACGGTAAACGGTATGGCTCGTTTAGCGTTCTGCGCATGCGCATTTCGATCCCGCTATTCCGGTACGCCCGCTATTCCGGTAACCACGCTAAACTAAAACTGTCTATTATTCGCAGATGCCATTAGCATACATTATACGGTTTGCACTTCACACGAGGGTTTTGAATGACGTCCACCCCTTTCGAACCAGCTGGAAACCTAATCTTTACCGGAACGCGTCGGAGGGTGTTCCCATTTTTCACACGCACCTTATCATCCATCATGTGGTTTTGATACTTGTTTTGTGGTTTTTCTTTTAAAAACGAGTGCTGAGGGGTATGTTGCATGCCTGATTTCAAAGTAGATATGGTGTTTGTATTCAATTTAATGCCTGGCGTTTTTTGTTTACGCCAACGACACGAGAATTTTCTTGGCTGGTAGAGGTATACAGCGACGCTGTAAAACTTTTGTGCACTTACATTTCGGGACACGTTCATGAACACCATGGTGTCAAAACTAATCCGGAGTCCTCCACTACGGCGTGCCGCATGAGCCGATTGTGGTTTAGGCACGTACAGCCCTATGACTTAATTAGAATGTAATACTCCTGCCACGATGCGCTGTGCCATGTGAGGCAATGAATATGCTCAACCCCCTCACAGGTTATGAGTCTTAGTAGTATTAATAGTAGAAAACTTTATTTGGTGCTTTGTAACTCAGAGGGTGGAGCCCTCAGTCCAGGGCCCCATTTGCTGCTGCTATCCGGCTGGCCCGGTCGATCAGGTATCGCTGGAAGTCGAAGGCTGTGCTGCAAAGACATGTTATGAAGTATGGCGCACAACAACGCCTCATACAAACACCTTCCCCTGTGTGTTCAGTGTACTACGCAGACAAACAGTAGTGGTGGAAGTAAGGTGAAGTTTAACATCAACTCACGACTCTCGTGAACGACTAAACGTTGAAGAAATTAAACATTCGCCGTCAACGTCACCACTAATTATCGCCAGTCAAAGCAAACATCATAGAAAGATCCGCTTAGATCGATTCCCACAGTGCGTGGGGTCTGCATAAGTTTTTAACAGTTCCGCTGAAACAGTTCTTCAAATCTGCAACAAGCCTATATCCTACATCATTGCGTGCTTCGTGTCTGAAAAATAAAGTGAGCACCACAGCCACGTTACCTCCTAAATATTGTCAGTATTCTTTGTTTTGTGAGATACTTCGTACTGTAAGTGGTTATTCGAGAAAGGTAAGATAGCCAGAAGTCAATGTTGTTAAGAGTTGTCCACACGGAGCACCACGCACTCGACGGCCTACGCGTCACGTCAGTTTACACAGCTCGGTACCTGCAGGACTTCCAGGTTTTGAACTGAGATACTCTGAAAGAAGAGCCACTTCATTTAAAACGCTTTTTTTTCTGCATTTCCTCTGCAGGAAATGATGCGCACCGCTCATAAACGCCAAACGAGGCGGGACGTGGAAGTTACGCGTAGTGCTGTACAGATCACGTTTTGGGCTACGCGCCCTGAAGACGAGGAAGTGTGGGCATAAGTTGTGCGTCTTCTCCAAGAATGCCTCGGCAATGGCCAGTGACCAGAGTTGGTGCCTATGCAAATTTATTTATTTATTTACAGAGTACCTACATCGCCATAAAGGCATTACGTAGGGGGGAACAAAACATAACCAGTAATACAGAAAAGCTTTTGCACAGATATACTCACAAACAGAAGCACTACAATAGTATTTAGAGAGAGACACAAGTAATGTCAAACAAACAGGTTTTCAAGATATATAGCAAACACATTTGTTTTACAAGAGCACCATCACAGCATAGAATAGAATAATTCGCTATTTGACACATTTACTATATCATTTGATAAAGTATTCCATTGTCGAATTGATTTGGGGAAAAAAGAGTAGTAAAACGTGTTTGTTCTGCAGTTATAGGCTGAGATCTTTTTGTTGTTATCACAGCAAGTCGATATGTAGTCTGGTTCCAGAAGATAGATGCCATGGAATCTTGGCATGGAATCATGGAATCTTGCTTCATGGAATCTTGCTCAACCAACAATGGCCTATATATTTGCATCATTTGAATTAAACAGTCTCGCCTGTTGTGTGCTCGCCCTATTCATGGCCGCTAGCCTACATGCTCAACACCTTATTTTTCTTCGCTTAGCCGTGTTTGTGTGTGTGTGTGTGTGCGTGTGTGTTTTTGTCCTCTCTCTCTCTACATATATATTTTCTCCTCTTATTCTGATCCCTTTTTGTACCCCTCTTAATGTCCGATGTTCTATTGTCAGCTGACAGCCAGGCCCTTACGGTGGGCAAAGTAGAATTTTAAATTTTTTCTTCGCAGAAGCGTACTTACAGGCGCTTTTTTTTCACAGCTAGACAGGCAAGCTGACTCGCACACGCAGCCAGGCGCATATAAACGCGGTGCTTCGTGTGGATAGGGCTCTGCCGTCTGGCATGTGCGTCTTGGCTTTACAAAGTAAAAATAAACTAATTGTTAGTAGCCAGAATACAGCTGGGTATGCATCGCATTGGCATTAAATGTACTTTGTGAATGCAGGTCGCAATATGGAAGCCCACATCCTGCAATGTGCTGCAGTGTTGGCAATTCTCCTCATTGGTGTCGCAGACGCTCAGGGTAAGTGACCGCGTGCACAAGCAGCGACCGATCTGCCGAATCCGACGCTAACTTTCCTCCTCAAACCCGTCTCAATTAGCCAAGCTGCATTATTGCCGACACATGCGGTAGAACGGCCACAACGTCCGGCCAGTAACGTCAGCCCGGGTACCACAAACATTTGACAGGTTAACATGTTGCTTGGCGCATCTGCTGGAGGCTAGCCAGCGCAGCAGCGCGACTTGACAGCGTGGAAGCAAACGTATTTAACACAAAGCCGTACATGCTTATTCTCAATAGGTCTCAACGTGGCGTCTATATTGATGTCGTTGCTTGGCTACTTCAATTACTTTAAAAAGATTGTTTTCAAAAGAGAATTACGGCACTGTCGCCGCATATTTTTTTGTATTTTTTTCTGTTTTCTCTTTCCCGCTTGGTCTGCAGTTTCACGGAATTAATGTGTTTACTGTTTTCCCCGTCATCTTATACACAAAATCTGCGTAATAAAGCTGTAGGGAGAAATTAGCCAGGACGTGAGAAAGTGTTTTAGTGAGTCCCCCTCTAGGGATCTAGTTTACTCCAGTGAATGGCTGGACAAAAAAAAGGAGCAAAATAGTCTTTTTTTTTTCCTCCGTGTGATTGTCAGGGGCCCTTAGTTTTCCAGTAGTATACTTCCCCACAGCTTGTTGTTTTCTTGGAGTACGAAATCTTCATAATTTTACCTAACGCAAAGAATAGAATTTGTGCCTCAATGAAAAGAAGCTTCTACTTTCTTCAACGCAGAACTTATCAGCAAATTTTGTTCACTTTTTGTTTTGCTTGCTGAACTGTGCACGCCGCCTGTGTGCAAGGCATCATTCTTGCTCCACGTACAGACATTTTGCATAATTGTTATCTTCACAGTGACCAAAAAAAGGACGCTGATAGTTGGAAAACGAAAAAACAATCATCGAAACTTGAGCATGCCTGCCTTGCAATTTTTGTACCTTCACGCCGACAGTCATGTTTAGACATGCGCACGTTGATAAATTGTTTTGGGAATTCGTTATTGTGATAAACGGTGTGATGCTGCAACAAACGTAACAATGCTGTACAAGACACATCCGAAATAAAACCGTTGAATACAACAGATCGGGAACCTTGCGACGCACACAGGCATCCATTCTACCAGGCATGCCGCATACATATACATGGTGTCAGAGCTAATTTTATTCTTTGTTTTAAAATACACGGGTTAGCTATAGAATGACTGACTTAATGCATAATTGTTTATTGTTCCTCTGCTTCATTTGCAGATTTGATAAAAGCTTTGTTTATTTTTTTCTAGTGTTCTTTCTTTACTTGACATATGCATGTACATATATTTTGTTTGCCATTATGTTGTGTTGTCTTTCATGTATTGTATCCCACCCTGCTAAAACCCCGGTGGGGGCTGCAGTACCAATAAATAAAATAATATAATTCTGACCCCTGTACGGAGACGCATTTCTTGAATTCTTTTTAGTTGCGTAATTAGACAAGAATACATACATAACATTACTGGAGCTAAATTTAAGAAAAAAAAAGAACATAAAAGAAACACCCACTGCGACAGTTGTAGAACATTAAAAAACGCTTGATTGAACTGTATTAACCGTCTAGCCGCTTGCGATATATTTTTGGCACGTTATCAGAAACACATGCAAAAGGTAAAAAAAAAAGTTATGCCGATTTGACGAACGGTGCGAATCCATGCAAGCGGAGCTTTCTTGAACAGTTTCCATCAGTTGACCATAATTGGCGGTGACATTTCGGGCGAATGTTTAGGTTCTTCAATGCTTATTACAATAAGAGAGTGGTGAGTTGATTTTAAAGGTTACCTTGCGTGTACGCGTGTGTTTATCTACACGGTGCACGTAAAACGCGGCGAAACGTGTTTCCGTGAAGCGTTGTGTGCCAATGTTCATAGCCGACGAGAAGATTAGCACTGTCATTGCCTCACTAGGCGCGTCACATCGTGGCAGAAGTATTAAACTTCTTATTAAAACATGGGGCTTTACGTGTGAAACCCACCCACTGATTATGAGGCAGGCGGTAGTGGAGAACTTTGGATTAATTTTCACCACCTGATACTTACAAGCGTGCATCTTAATCGAAGTGCACAGGCATTAGGCATTTTCGCATTTCGCCCCCGTCAAAAAATACGCCTGCCGTGGTCGGGTTCAAACCAGCGTACTATAGCGACGCCATAGCCACAAAGCTGCTGCGGCAGCTGCAGAAATGTTGATTTGATGGGCGGCTGCTTCCGTAGTGTGGTCTAAACGCTGCGGTGCTTTATTACGGCTTTCAATCGGCACGCCCTGCGTCACTTGTCCACTTGACAAGTTTGCATGGTGCTTATTTTTCAGAAATGGTAGAAACATACGTTGAATTTATATTTAGCCACTTCGTCCGCAGCCGTCTTCCGTGTCCCGTAGTAGCGTTACCTTGCTTTCTTGCGTAGCCCTTCCCTCTCCCGCGCTCCTCCAATGCATGCGAGCAGCCACGAGCGAAGTAGCAAGGACCTTCTTATGGCGACTGCGTCACTTCTACTCGTTATAGCCATTCTCTGTCTTCTATCCCTACCTCCTCCCTCACCTAACCCGATGCGGCGTGTCAGTCAGCAGCAGCAGTGGAAAAGTAGGAGGAGCAGGGAAAGAAAGCTTGGCGTTAAAATAAGATCACGTGACTATGCGCTTGATGGCCAGTATCACAACGCTCTCAGACGTTCGACGCATGAATTGCCTCTTAGAAAATGACAGGGCAGTGTCGCAGGAATTCGCGTTTAATCCGTTGATACACGAGCACAGTTCCACATCAAATAAAATTCGAAAAATTGATCACCTTGCCTTTATTTCAAGTCAGCATGCTGAGTGCATTTCTAGAAAAAGCAGGGAACGTTTGTTTGAGGTAAAAAAATTTTGTGCACCTATTAATGAATCAGTAATTTTTTGCTGAACTATCGGCAACTCAAAACTCGCTCGAGCGTCAATCAAACGCTATCGCCACCGTGTATCTTACCAGCTTTGAGAGACTTGAGAATTTAGGTGCGAAAGTTATTTTTGCTTTCCTCTTGTAAAGCACAATTATTTAGACATTTTAGGATGTTTTACTAACCAAACAACAACAAAAGCGTTTTACAGAAAAATACGCGTCACGTTATAGGCGCCAAGAGAGGAACGATATTGTCATGTAGCGATGACGGTGCCCGGGCAGGAACACAGCGAGGCCAATTTGAACGATAAAGTGCAACACTTTATTGAACGAGCTTATGCACAAAAGCAAAGCAGACAAAAATTCGGCGGAGGCGATGAGAGTAATCGCACTCGGCGTCTGTCGACTGAATGACACCGTACTTGACGGCTTGTTGTTTATACATTCGTTGGCGAATTTCATCGACGCAGTGCTGGCGACCAAGGACTTTCCAGAAAGTGCGACAATAACCTCGAAGCGATCATGCAAAATTTTATTACGGGTCGAGCTTTTCTAGAAAGGGTGATATCATACCGTACAAAAGCATTATCTCCGCGTAGGTGCGTGAAAACAGTGGTACTGGCCAAAGTGGACGATCGGAAGAATAAATGAACGCACGTGGCAATATACATTCACAAGAAAGTTTACATTAACAACGCAACATAATCCAGAGTTCGACGGAAACCCGTCTGGCAGGAATGAGTGAAATAAAACGAACACTCGCCAAGGAAATACATGTATTGGAAAATAAAACTTGACGTTTCGAGTCCCGTACGGGACCCTTGATCACAATGAAAGCAAACACGGTGGCTCTTGTTTAAATATGGGATAGATGGCGTAGTGCGCGTGTGTAGATTTCAGGCAGATTCCCACGTGTCCTGTTTATCGCATGTTGCGTCGTCTGAATGTGCAGCGATTCAAGCATTAGTCTTGCAGGCAGTTTCTTCTCTGTGGCGATTGTGGATGCTGATTCCCAGTCTATGCAGTGACCTGTGTTTTCGTGGTGTTCCGATAAAGCATTTGACGATGCGTTGCCCTTGGCGACATCGTACTGTTGCTGTTTTATGCGTTTTTTTCCGTTTTTTTTTGAAGTTACCGGTATCGCCGACATAAGTTGCGTCACAATCTCTGCACGCTATTTTATACACAACACCGGGGTACATCGATCGTTCCAAGGGGTCTTTTACGCCCATCATTTGACTAGGTAACTTGCTTGACGGGACATGCGCAACGCAAACGTCGTACTCATTGAAAACTCTTTCCAAAGCCTCGCTTACCGCGCGCGCATCCGGAATGGCTGCGCGTTAACACTTCTTTGTAACCGCTTGGCGGTTGGGTGCTGAGGCACGAAGTTCCTGCTCTCTGAGCATTTGAGGCGGGTAGCCGTTATTCGACAAGTCCCTCCGTACCGTGTCCAGTTCTGCTCTGCGTCTTGTAGGGATCGAACATAGACGGAAGGCGCGATCGAACAGGGATGACACGACCGAGCGCTTATGGCCCTTTGGGTGGCCCTTTTATGGCCCTTTATTCTCCCTGTGGATAAAGGGAATGCAAGCGTTGTTCTCGACCGCACTGACTACGTCTCAAAGATGGAGGACCTGCTTCAGGACGATGAAACGTATACATTGATAAAACGCGACCCAACTCGAAAAATCGAAGGTGAGCTGCCGAAACTTCTGTTTAATGTCTTCCAGTTCGTGCCACCTGAGAGCAAGCACCTTTATTACAAACTGCTATGTCATAACGGGTCTGCGCCGGCAATTTATGGTCTGCGGAAAGTGCACAAACCTGACTTGCCCCTGAGACCGATAGTCGACTTTACCCGTTCACCTCTTCACAGGCTGGAAAAACTTCTACGTTTGTGATAGTTGGAAAAACTTCTACGTATGTGAAAGACTCAAGCCATTTCGTTGAAAGGTTAAAAGAGTGTACAATCGACGAAGACCACATCATGGTCTCAATTGACGTAAAATCTATGTTTACGTGCGTGCCTGTCGATTTTGCGATACAATGTTGCAGAGAAACATTGGAACGGGATCGCTCTTGGCCCTCTCGCACGCCTATTCACGTCGATGACTTATGTCGTCTGTTGGAGTTCTGCCTCAAAGTTCTGTCACGTAGTAGTGACGCTGAAGAAAACAGTCGTAAAGCTGTGTACAACGAAACTGGTTGTTTATTGGGCGAACCTGTGCCCACAAAAGCAAGGTACACTCAAAGCACAACGATAGCGGCAAACACAGTCGGCGATCGTCGAAAATCTGATCAGCGGCAAAACGCGTCGGCTTTTATACCTGAGTCATCGAAGGTTCCAGAATAATCCCTGGTACGCGCGTGTCTTCCAGAAAGTTCTAGACAATTCGCGTCGCTCATACAATCAGATAACATAAGCGTCGGTGAAAACACGCAACGGAAAGAAGCATCGATAACGTTCTAGAATCTTCCGATACAGGCGCGTCCTGCGCCGAGCGATAACGTTTAACATTTGTTAGCCGGTGGAAAGCGGCCATCGGCGAAAGATAAACATGTATACGTGTCAATACCCTCCCCTTAAAAAGCATCGTCCCGATGCTACAAACAAACGCGAAAGCGAAATCAAAACGACGCGTAATAAAGAAAGAAAATAACAAAGTAACAAAGTACCTATAAGCTCGTCAGCGGGCGTAGAAAGGCTTAAGACGCACCACGTGGATGACTTCAGGTCGTGCCCGGCGCCGCTGTGATTGCGAAATGCCGTCTGGCACGACCTCATAGTCCAGTGCGCCAATACGTCGGATTATCTTATATGGTCCGAAATAGCGACGCAACAGTTTCTCGCTAAGTCCTCGTCGGCGTATCGGAGTCCAGACCCAAACACGGTCGCCGGGCTGGTACTCGACGTAGCGTCGTCGTAGATTGTAGTGTCGGCTGTCAGTCCTCTGCTGGTTCTTGATGCGCAGGCGGGCGAGCTGTCGACCTTCTTCGGCACGCTGCAAATAAGTGGCAACGTCGAGATTTTCTTCGTCAGCGACGTCTGGTAGCATGGCGTCAAGCGTCGTTGCCGGGTTCCTTCCGTAGACCAAGTTGAACGGCGCCATGTGCGTCGTTTCTTGCACGGCCGTGTTGTATGCGAAGGTCACGTACGGAAGGATGGCATCCCACGTCTTGTGTTCGACGTCGACGTACATTGCCAGCATGTCGGCGATGGTCTTATTTAGGCGCTCGGTGAGGCCATTCGTCTGCGGGTGGTAGGCGGTGGTGCGGCGATGGCTTGTCTGGCTGTACCGCAGGATGGCTTGAGTTAGTTCTGCCGTAAAGGCCGTGCCTCTGTCAGTGATGACGACTTCTGGGGAACCGTGACGCAGGAGGATGTTCTCAACGAAGAATCGGGCTACCTCGGCGGCACTGCCTTTGGGCAAGGCTTTTGTTTCGGCGTAGCGGGTGAGGTAGTCCGTAGCGACGACGATCCATTTATTCCCGGACGTCGACGTCGGAAAAGGCCCCAGTAAGTCCATCCCGATCTGCTGGAACGGTCGACGAGGTGGCTCGATTGGCTGTAGAAGTCCGGCTGGCCTTGTCGGCGGTGTTTTGCGTCGCTGACAGTCTCGGCATGTCCTTACGTAATGGGCGACGTCGGCAGAGAGGCGAGGCCAGTAGTATTTTTCTTGTATCCTCGCGAGCGTGCGGGAAAAACCGAGGTGTCCAGCCGTTGGGTCGTCATGGAGAGCTTGCAGAACCTCTGGACGCAATGCTGCGGGTACCACGAGGAGGTAGTTGGCTCGGAGAGGCGAGAAGTTCTTCTTTAGGAGAATGTCGTTTTGCAAGAAAAACGACGCCAATCCTCGCCTGAACACCTTCGGCACAATGACGGTCTTGCCTTCCAGGTAGTCTACAAGGCTCCTTAGTTCCGGGTCGGCTCGCTGTTGTTCGGCGAATTCGACGGCACTGATGGGTCCCAAGAAAGTGTCGTCATCCTGGTCGTCTTGTGGCGGCGGTTCGACGGGGGCGCGAGACAAGCAGTCGGCGTCAGAGTGCTTTCGCCCGGACTTGTAAACGACGGTGATGTCGAATTCTTGAAGTCTCAGACTCCATCGTGCGAGGCGACCTGAAGGATCCTTCAAGTTAGCTAGCCAACACAAGGCGTGGTGGTCGCTCACAACTTTAAAGGGCCTGCCATAGAGGTAGGGGCGAAACTTTGATGTAGCCCAGATGATGGCGAGGCACTCCTTTTCTGTTGTGAAATAATTTGCTTCCGCCTTCGATAGCGACCGGCTAGCGTAACTTACAACCCTTTCTAGTCCATCAGTCCTCTGCACAAGCACGGCGCCGAGTCCTACGCTGCTTGCGTCGGTGTGGACTTCGGTATCGGCGTTTTCGTCGAAATGCGCAAGTATTGGCGGCGATTGCAGGCGTCGCTTCAGTTCTTCAAATGCTTCGAGTTGCGGCGTGTCCCACTTGAACTCGACGTCGGCCTTCGTGAGATACGTCAGTGGCTCTGCGATCCGTGAAAAATCCTTCACGAAGCGCCTGTAATAGGCGCACAGTCCAAGAAATCTACGCACTGCCTTCTTGTCAGCGGGCGGAGGAAAGTTGGAGATGGCTGCAGTTTTCTGAGGGTCGGGGAGCACTCCAGACTTGTTGATGACGTGGCCCAAGAACAAGAGCTCCTCATATGCGAAGCGGCACTTTTGTGGCTTTAACGTGAGTCCGGAGGCTTTGATTGCTTGAAGAACTGTTTCAAGGCGCCGCAGGTGTTCTTCGAAGCTTGAGGCAAACACAACGACGTCGTCCAAATAGACGAGGCAAGTCTGCCACTTCAAGCCTGCCAGTACTGTATCCATGACGCGTTGGAAAGTCGCAGGTGCCGAGCAAAGACCAAACGGCATGACCTTGAAGTCGAACAGTCCGTCTGGTGTTATAAACGCAGTCTTCTCCCGGTCCCTCTCGTCGACTTCGATTTGCCAGTAGCCGGTTTTGAGGTCCATCGACGAAAAATACTTTGCGTTGTAGAGTCGATCCAAGGCGTCGTCAATCCGTGGGAGAGGGTATACGTCCTTCTTCGTGATCTTGTTGAGGCGACGATAATCGACGCAGAAACGTAGGGTTCCATCCTTCTTCTTCACTAACACCACGGGGGACGCCCACGGACTCTTGGACGGCTGGATGATGTCGTCGCGTAGCATTTCGTCGACTTGTTGCCTTATGGCTTCGCGTTCGCGCGCCGAAACTCGGTATGGGCTCTGACGGAGTGGGCGGACATTTTCGTCGGTTATGATGCGGTGCTTGGCGACAGGGGTTTGTCGAACTTTTGACGACGACGAGAAGCAGTCCTTGTATTGCAGGAGCAGAGCTTTTAGTTGTTCTTTCTTATGCCTGGGAAGGTTCTGATTGACGTCGAAAGTTGGTTCAGGTGCTATAGTCGTTGTTGCAGGTGCACTGGAATCCGTGAAGGCGAAAGCACTGCTGGCTTGTACTATTTCGTCGATGTAGGCGACCGTGGTGCCTTTGTTAATGTGCTTGTATTCAGGGCTGAAGTTCGTGAGCATCACCCTTGCTTTCCCTGCACGTAGCTCAGCTATGCCTCTAGCGACGCAAATTTCACGGTCGAGCAGTAGGTGATGATCGCCCTCGATGATGCCCTCCATGTCTGCAGGCACTTCGGTACCGACGGAAATCATTACGCTGGAGCGAGGCGGAACGGTGACTTGTTCTTCAAGCACATTCAAGGCATGGTAACTTATGCTTGTATCCGGTGGTAGCGCGTTGTGCGTTGAAAGCGTTATCGACTTGGATCTTAAGTCGATGACTGCACCGTATTGGTTTAGAAAGTCTATGCCTAGGATGACATCCCTGGAGCAGTGCTGCAGGATTACGAAGCTCGCCGGGTAAGTGCGGTTGTTTAAAGTGACTCGCGCTGTGCAGATTCCAGTCGGCGTTATTAGGTGGCCTCCAGCTGTCCGGATATCGGGTCCTTGCCAGGCTGTTTTCACCTTCTTCAACTTGGCGGCGAACGGGCCACTGAAGACGGAATAGTCGGCTCCAGTGTCGACGAGAGCGGTGACGTTATGGCCATCGATGAGCACGTCTAGATCGGTAGACCGGCGTCTGGCGTTGCGGTTAATTCGTGGCGTCGGATCACGGCTGCGTCGGCTTGCTCTGCTGTTGCTACGTCGCGTCGGAAGGTCTTCTTTCGGCGGCGAAGTGCTGTCAAGTCTGTTGCTAGGCGGCGTGCTGATATCTCGTCGTGATGAATAGCGAATCGTCGTCGTCGGCGGCGTCGGAGGATCTTCGGCATTGCGTCGTACAGCAACCGCACCTCCATCGGTTGCTGCCTTTAGTTTCCCGGGTAAGGGCTGGGAGATCGGCCCCGGGTGGGAGCGTTGTACTGACGGCGATGCGGCGAGATGTAGCGGCCTGGTGACGGCGAGCGTGAGGATCGTCGTGGTTGCAACTGGACTCCGGCGAGGTAGTCGGCGATGTCGCGCGGTCGTTCACCTCGATCGGGACGCGGCGCGTTGACGGGGAACCCTCGTAGGCCCATCTCGCGGTATGGGCATCGTCGGTAGACATGGCCGGCTTCCCCGCAGTGATAGCAGAGCGGGCGGTGGTCGGGGGCGCGCCAAATGTCCGTCTTCCTCTGGTAGCTGTGCTGGGTGACGGGCGGGCGTGCTGGCGGCGGCGGCGGTGGACGACGGAACTGCGGCGTCACGGGGCCCTGGCGCGAGCGCGGAGGGGGGCCTTGACGACGGGCGACGGCGGCGTAGGTCAGCGCTTCCGGCTGGGGATGCGGCGATTGTGGCTGCACATCGGGAACTCCAAGTGAGCGCTGAACTTCGTCTTTGACGACGTCGGCGATAGATGCCACGTGAGGCTGCGACCTGGGAAAGAGCTTATGCAGCTCCTCGCGAACGACCGCTCTAATGGTCTCGCGCAGGTCGTCGGCGCCTAGCGCTTGAGCGTCGGCGTAGTTGGTCAGGGCACGGCGGTTGTATTGCCTGACGCGCATTTCAAGCGTCTTCTCGATCGTTGTAGCCTCGGAAAGAAATTCGGCGACAGTCTTGGGCGGGTTGCGCATCAATCCGGCGAATAGTTGGTCTTTGACACCCCGCATCAAGAACCGAACTTTCTTTTCTTCAGACATGTCAGGATCGGCGTGGCGGAAGAGGCGAGTCATCTCCTCCGTGAAGATCGCGATGTTCTCGTTCGGCAATTGCACTCTGGTTTCTAAGAGAACCTCTGCCCTCTCCTTTCGTACGACACTCGTGAAGGTCCTCACGAAGTTTTCACGAAAAAGGTCCCACGTAACCAGAGTGGTCTCTCTGTTCTCAAACCAGGTCCGAGCAGCGTCATCTAATGAAAAATAGACATGGCGCAACTTGTCGTCGTCGCTCCATTTGTTGAACGTCGCGGTCCGCTCGTATGTCTCCAGCCAGGTTTCAGGGTCTTCAGCCGATGATCCACGGAAGGTCGGTGGCTCCCGAGGTTGCTGCAGCAGGATGGGGGACGCTGGTGCTGCCATTTTGGTAGTTGACTTGGCCTTGATTGCAGTGGTCTTTTCGGGAAGAAGTCCGAACTCCGGCGCAAGTCCTTGCTGCCTACGGCTAGCTCGCTGGTCCTTGGCGACGTTGGTCTCGTCCTCCGGTTTCGGGCTTGGGTCGCGGCTTTGCGGGGGCGTTCGGTGCATGAACGAACTAGCACCTCCACCAGATGTCACGTAGTAGTGACGCTGAAGAAAACAGTCGTAAAGCTGTGTACAACGAAACTGGTTGTTTATTGGGCGAACCTGTGCCCACAAAAGCAAGGTACACTCAAAGCACAACGATAGCGGCAAACACAGTCGGCGATCGTCGAAAATCTGATCAGCGGCAAAACGCGTCGGCTTTTATACCTGAGTCATCGAAGGTTCCAGAATAATCCCTGGTACGCGCGTGTCTTCCAGAAAGTTCTAGACAATTCGCGTCACTCATACAATCAGATAACATAAGCGTCGGTGAAAACACGCAACGGAAAGAAGCATCGATAACGTTCTAGAATCTTCCGATACAGGCGCGTCCTGCGCGGAGCGATAAGGTTTAACATTTGTTAGCCGGTGGAAAGCGGCCATCGGCGAAAGATAAACATGTATACGTGTCAATACGCACTTTGTTTTCAATAAGTATTTCTACCGACAAGTCTTTGGGACCGCCATGGCGGCTTCCGTATCAGTCGTGTGCACTAATCTAGCCCTGGAGGTCATCGAGGATGCCGCGTTGTCGCCGTTCTCCCCTGCTCCAAAATTATTCATCCATTGCGTTGACGACTGCTTTTGTGTTACTCGCCGCAGTGACGTCCAAACGGTTCTGGCCCACCTCAACTCATTAAAGCCCAGTATCCAGTTTACGGTGAAATATGAAGAGAGCAGCCGCATAGCTTTCCTTGACGTTCTTGTGGAACGCATCGATAAAGGTTCCACCACAATGGTATATCGAAAGCCCACGCACACGGGAAAATACCTCGATTTCCTTTCAGTACACCCAAAGGGCCATAGGGGCTTGGTCGTGTCATCGCTGTTCGATCGCGCCTTCCGTCTCTGTTCGAGCCCTACAAGACGCAGAGCAGAACTGGACACGGTACGGAGGGACTTGTCGAATAACGGCTACCCGCCTCAAATGCTCAGAGAGCAGGAACGTCGTGCCTCAGCACCCACTCGCCAAGCGGTTACAAAGAAGTGTAAACGCGCAGCCATTCCGTATGCGCACAAGGTAAGCGAGGCTTTGGAAAGAGTTTTCAATGAGTACGACGTTTGGATTGCGCATGTCCCGTCAAGCAAGTTACGTGGTCAAATGATGGGCGTAAAAGACCCCTTGGAACGATCGAGGTACCCCGGTGTTGTGCATAAAATACCGTGCAGAGATTGTGACGCAACCTATGTCGGCGAGACCGGTAACTTCAAAAAGCGCATAAAACAGCATCAGTACGATGCCGCCAAGGACAACTCATCGTCAAACGCTTTATCGGAACACCACGAAAACACAGGTCACTGCATAGACTGGGAATCAGCATACATAATCGCCACAGAGAAGAAACTGCCTGCAAGACTAATGATTGAATCGTTGCACATTCAGACGATGCAACATGCGATAAACAGGACACGTGGGAATCTGCCAGAATTGTACACACGCGCACTACGCCATCTATCCCATATTTAAACAAGAGCCACCGTGTTTGCTTTCATTGTGATCAAGGTTCCCGTACGGGACTCGAAACGTCGTTTTATTTTCCAATACATGTATTTCCTTGGCGAGTGTTCGTTTTACTTCATTATAACAAGGCAACACACATTATACAGGTATGTACATTATACAGGCAACATACATTAACAAGAACAGTTAGGTAGTACAGAAGACTAACTTCAGAGCTGTGGTATTGAAACACCATCGCCATCACTTCTATATCACTAGGTGGAAGCGCATTTTATTCAGGGAAGTAAAAATATAAAACAATCCCACTGAACTCTTGAAATTATTGCAGTTCATTGCACGTGTGAATGTATAAAAAACAGCACACATAATTTCATACAGAAATGTATACCAGAAATAATGTTGAGTGCTCTTGTAACAGGAGAGCTTCGCAAGTAATGTTTTCAGTAAAACAGGGTTGGAGTTTGGAAACCCATTATCAGGTGTAAAAGCAGTATCTGATAGGCACAAACTTGACCCGGTTCATAGCTTGGGCCCTCCTTTGAAGCGATTTGGTCTCAATTTTGCACTAGCTGTATCTGGACTTTATTTTTCGCCTCTGTTTTGTGTCCCCTCTAGAGTCAGGCGGGGCCTTCATTCGGCGTTGTTGGTTCTCGAAGGAATTGAGTGGAAACCTTGTTGTGGCCTAGAAATTTTCATGAGCCCAATAAATACTGCAACTTTATTTACGCATAATAAGTTTACAAGTCTTAACTCCTAAAAGATAAACTAAATAGAAGATTAGTGGAAAAAGGAAGCCTGAGCAATGTAAACGAACCAGGATAATATAGATGTGACGTAGTCCACTAATGAAAACTTGAATTCAAAAACATTAATGACGACAAATCCCTTCTGTAAGTGTCGTATATATTCTAATTCTGGGTCGGCTAAAAAACTGAGAAAAAAAAACTACCCAGGTGTAGGCAAATTCTGGTTTTCTGAAAGATTAGGTTTCTGATTTCGGCTTCGAATGCATGCGCAAGAGCTGGAAAAACGGCTGTCACTTTCGATCAGGCGAAGGTCGAAATATATTTCTTGTTTACTAAGTAATCTCGAATAGAGAACTTTATTAGATAGGTCCTGAGAAGCCTTGCCCTAGGGCAGAGCTGCGGGCCGGTATTCTTCAAATAAGGAAAAAAAAAACAATTTTTTTTCGAGAAATTTGTGTTCAGTGATTGTGACATAGTTGAAATTTACTCAGCTTTAATAAAGATATTGAGGTACAACATTGAGAATTACATTAATATTGCCACGGGAATGGGAGTAGCAAAAAGGGATAGGAAAATTATATTTACACGATATATACAGAAAGAGACGGCTGCAGGCAAGATGGCAGAACAACAACACGAGCGATGCCCAGATCGTCGTCTTCACCATCTTTTTGGCGCATTCTACCATGCTCGGCATATCGCGTAACATAGAACCCCCGCCGTCGAGAGCGCCGCCTCGGCGCTTAAGGAGCAGTAGGATCTTGTCCGGCAACAAAAGGCTTAAGGTGGGAGACGTGCACGATATCAGTGGCGCACGCGGCAGATGATACGCGCTATGCCGAGCATGGTAGAATGCGCCAAAAAGACAGTGAAGACGATCTTGGCAGCGCTCATGTTGTTGTTCTGCCATCGGCGACACGAATGAGCGGTACTGTGGGTGGTGTTAGGACCTTCTTAAGGCGGCGACGAAGCTCCGAATTCTTCACTGATATCTGAGCCCCAGTGTCCACTAGAGCGACAACATGTGCGTCATCCAATTTAACGTCTATCAGGTTTCGTCTGGTCTGTAGTGTGGTCAGAGGATTTTGCAGGCGTGTCGTCGATGCAGCATCACCTCAGGGAGCTGCATCGTCTAGTTTTCCCGAGGGAGTCGTTCAATCGGCGACTTAGGGCGGCGGAATTGTGGCGAGCGAGATGATTGGCGACGCGACAACGGCGAACGGGACTGGTGACCACGTGGGGATGGCGAACGACGATACGGCATGGGGGGAGCGTCTTCAGCGGTAATTTGGGGATGCTCGTGGTAGGGCTGAAATCAGCCATGATCCATGTCGGGGCGATGGTTGTTTCCATAGGGAGCCTGATACCAATACCACCGGCTGTTACGATGGCGGGCCACGTGTCCAATACGACGGCAGATAAAGCAAATGGGACGGTCATCAGCAGTCCTCCACTCGGCTGGGTTGCGAGTACGGAAAGGCGGCCTTTGACCTTGGCCGTGCGAAAGTGAGGGACGGCGGTCGATCGGCTGGGAAGGAGCTGCGGCGCACACAGAGTCCAGGCCAGCATTGAAGAGCTCCTGATGAACGATAGGTTGGACTAGTGGCACCATCTGGGAGCTATGATCACAAGTATGGCCGCACGTAGAAGCAGGAGACACAGCGTCAAGTTCACGTCGGATGATCTTTTTCACGTGTTCCACGGTGAGTGGCACCGACGGCTCAGGTACGTCTTCGCAGGACCACGTTGTTGCCGTGTTCGGAAGTGGAGCGAAATTATTGGCAATGCGTCGACTTTTGGCGGCCTCAAAGCGCTTGCACTTTTGGATGATGGCATCGATGGTGTCGCAGTCTTTGCACATTAGCAGGCTGAAGGCATCATCTGCTATGCCCTTCAACACGTGGCCTACTTTCTCAGACTCCGGCATGCCGTCGTCGGCTTTGCGGCAAAGGGCAAGCACGTCCTGTATATCACCTCAGTCCCTCAGTCACCTCAGTCCTGTAAGCACGTCCTGTATATCACCCCATATAAGTCAGGTATGACTCTGTCGATGTCTGCGCACGAGATGCCAGCTCCTTCTTTGCTGCTGCCTTTCTACCTGTGGGCTTGCCGAACAGGGAACGCATCTTTTCCCTGCATGCATCCCAGCTCCCAATTTCGTCTTCATTATTCTGAAACCACACCTTCGCGGTTCCCTTCAGATAAAATAATATGTTTGCCAACATGATCGTCTCATCCCAGTGATTATTCTTACTTGCACGCTCGTACAGGGGTAGCCAGTTCTCGATGTCGACGTTGTCAGTCCCGCAGAATGTGCCTGGGTCCTTTAGCTGAGCCAGGAGGACCGTTGTCGTTGCAGCCGCCTCGGCGGAAGGAGAGACCTCTTCCACCATCGTGGAGAAAGCCAAGCGTCGGCCGTTGCGGAGCTCCGTTGTACCGTGTGGGTACCCCGCACCTCCACCAAAATGCCACGGGGATCAGAGTAGCAAAAAGGGATAGGAAAATTATACTTACACGATATATACAGAGAGAGACAGCTGCAGGCAAGATGACAGAACAACAACACGAGCACTGCCCAGATCGTCGTCTTCACCGCCTTTTTGGCGCATTCTACCATGCTCGGCATAGCACGTGACAATATGATACGCAGGATACCAATGATAAACTCGGTGCATCATTAAGTTTTGCCAGGGCACCAGGAAAACCACGTATAACTTTTTCAAGAACTTAATTCTAGCCACAATACTAGCTTAGAGTCATTCTATATTTATTCCTGTGACAATGCGTATTTTTGGGGTTTTTTTTCCTGACGGGTGTTGTAAGAAAAATAATGCGGATCCAACGCACTGTGGGAGTCGATGTACGCAAAGCTTTCTATGTTGTTTGTGTCGATTGACGATAACTTGCGGTCATGTTTACAGGCATGTTTAAATTCTTCGCCGTTTAGTACAATAAGAAATTGGAGAGTTGATTTTAAACGGTACCTTGCGTGCACCTCTTGTGTTTCTCTACATCATACACGTAACACACAGCAAGGCGTGTTTGCTTGAGGCTTTGTGACATCATTGTGGCATCACCGCGAGAAGAATACCATTCTCGTCGGGCCATGTGGTCACATGGCGCATCGCATCGTGGCAGAAGTGTCGAACTTTAATCACATTACGGGGTTTAATGAGCAAAGCCCGCAATTTCATTATCAGGCACACTGTAGTGTGGGACTGTGGATTAATTTTGAGCAGCTGGGATTTCATAACTTGCACCTCAGTCGTTTGCACCTCAGGCACTAGCAGTTTTGCATCTCGCCCCCATCAAAATGCGACTGCCGTAGTCGGCATCGAACCAGCGACCTCTAGCAACGCCATAGCCACAAAGTTACAAGGCGGGTACCCAAGTGTTGACTTGATGAGCGGCCGCTTCCGTCTAGACGCTGCGGTGCTTTAACTGACTTTGCGACTGCACGCCCTGCGTGAGTTGTCCGTTCGACAATATTGCACGGTGACTATTTTTTTTAAATACCAGGAAAGCGCCCTACCGCACTTCGAATTTAAATTTATCCAGTTTGTACGTAACTCAATCCTTGTCTAGTAGTAGCGTTACCTTGGATGCTTAGGTATTACGTATTTCGGCAACGCCCATGGAGCTACCGATGGAAACGTGGCGACGAGAGGGAAAGGTCTTAACAGGCTCCCCGCGTCGTTTTTCTTCTCTGCCGCGCTCCTGCCATATATATACACGCTCTGAACCACCCCCGACCCGGTGTGCCAGACAGCAGCAGCAGTGAAAATGTTGAACGAAGTGGCATAGAAAGCTTCGCTCTAAAATTGCAGCAACGTCGTATTGCGCATGCTCTGGCGCTGACGTTGCACATCGGTGCACGCAGGTGGTTTCCTGGAACGCCCTTGCAGTCCTCGCGAGGTGTACCTCCAGTGCGGTACTGCCTGCCCGCGCATTTGTGGACGGCCAGCGCGCACTTTCTGCACGTACGAGTGCGTGAGCGGGTGCTTCTGCGCTCGTGGATTCATTCGGACGTCATACGGAAACTGCATCCCCGAGAGCCAGTGCTACTATAGAGGATGAACAGTATTCATCTAAATAAAGCCATATTTTTGCGTACGTTGTGCGAGACACTAATTTCGCTTAAGGGCACGACGGTGATTACTCAGCCGTTCCATCCATAATAGCGGCACTGAGTGCGTTTCGCAGTTCAGCAATGGTTCATGTCATCGTAACGCGAATCACTCGTGCCTTATGGCGTGAATATCTTGCTAGTTAAGCAGCGTTGGTCGCAGAGATGTCACTCAGGAAGACAGAACATTTATTTATCATACCGACACCAACCACAGTCTTCTTCACCATGACTATTTTTTCAGCTTGGAAGTGCTTCGATGGTACATCAGCTATAACATTGTGATCAAGATGTACAACACGAGATTAAGGTGAGAGCAGGGCTCCTTCTCTCCCCTTCTTCTCGTGTTGCTCATCGTCTTCAATTTCAATCTCCCGCATTCCCCGTGTTTTCCCTGATCAAGATGCAGTGGCACTTACCGCGTTTAATTCGTACATTTGTCAATATTTCTAAAAGATACATAAACAGATTCCCAAGATCAGCTTTCTAACGAAGGATATTGGCGCGGTACTTCCACGACGAATTGAATACAGTAACAAAGAACTCTCTCTCGCTTTGGTACAAATATACTAACGAACCAGTTTTTTACCACATTGTACGTATTCACTTGTATACAAGGCATACACTCTACCTAATAGATACTCATATTTAACGCGACCATACCTTAGGAGTACTACATAGCTGTTGTTTAATCTTTCTCCACATAAATATTTACATGTGTTGGTATTATTACAGTTCCTATCTATTATTATTATGTTTAAATTCGTAGGTATACTCACTGCGCTAAAAGCTGAACATATCATCGGGAACATGAAGATTAATCTGAATAGATGTACCAAACGCGTTTATAGGCGCCTAATGCTTTGCAGTTCAATCAATGTATATTTTTCTCAATAATACATCGCAATAATTGCGCATTTTCGATTGGTTGAATTTCATTTTTGAACCACTGTTGTCAGAGAAGGCCATCTGCTGAAGACACTGTATGGGCTCTTGGCCGAGAATCCCTGCGTAAGTGAAACGTCAAGCTGCAACGCCCTATCACCCCGCTTTCCCACCGGTACCCATATTTCGTGCTCTTTGTTCTATAGAGCTGAACTCAAAGTGCCGAAGTACTCAGTGCCCAGCAACATGTAGTTACTATTAGATCTAATTAGTTTTGGAGAGCGCCGAATGAACCATGCTATAAGTAGTGGCATGTGTGAGCGGCGCTGGAAGGCAGGAAACCAGCGATTGTGGCAAGCTTTCAGCTGGTTGGATCCCGAAACGTAAAATGCTCAGTTATATAGCATCCGCGATCACATCCTAAACATGACACAGGCCTGCAGAAGTGCGTTAAATGTTCAGGGCGCAATATTTGCGCAGACAAACGACGGAAGTGTCCCATAATTTCAAAAATGGCCAAACAGCCCTAATTTTTCGCGAAGAGGTAAGTCAAGGGAAATTTACGATACCTCTTGTGCGCCTAAGAAAAACAATGCCTCATTTTTGTCGCGCTACACCGGGTCACGGAACGATGAGCCTGCATTGGATGTGTGCTGGACATGTTTGTAGTGAAGGTTAGACATTGACATGTAGCAATGTCATCGCCGTAGAAAGTTATCAGAACACCCTGTTCGCTCCTATACGCAACTAAGCTTAATTTTGGCATAATGGTTATGAATGTGAGTCAGCTGAAGTTTTTCAGCCACGTTTGGAACTGATTTGTACGTAGTATTGTATAATGTCCTTTCCCACCCCTGTAACATCCCGCGAGGGCTGTAAGAAGAAATAAATAATGCAATAATATAAATAAATAAAATTAACAATGTCTGGAACCACTTCATGGATTTCGCGGTTGGAGTATACTGCGCCTTGTTAGTACGAGATGATGGTCCGCACTATAGGGAACCCACGTGTGTGTTGTTCTGAGCGCGAGTGCTCTTACGCGTTGGAAGAAACACGGTTTGGGTCAGAGCGCGAAGCGAACGGGGCAGCTTTTATCTGTAGGATGTGTGTGCTAGGGTCACGGCTTGACCGTCTAGATCAGGATAAAGATAATCTCGATAAATGGGTGGGAAAGCTAGAAAATGAGCGTAAGAGTAAACAGAAGCAGAGGAAAGAAGTAGAATAAAAAAATGTGGTTGATCCCTCTTATATAGGAATCGGTATAGAACACGAAAGTGAAATGTGTCTTCACAGAAGTTGTGTAATGTTTATTGCACATTGATATATAATGTCTATTGGTGTTTTGTGGCTAAAGCGCCCTTAGGCGTTGATGCACCCACGCTGACGCCTGGTGGCACGTCTCCTCCATCACGACTACCAACGTCGATGACCATGAGCAACCGTCGTGCATATGGAAGCTGCACTACGCTGCACACGCTAGCACAACGCGAAAGACGAAGCACGTAACTGACACACTAATACAACGCGCAAGACAAAGCACGTAACTGAATCGTCACCGAGTCAAATCAGCGCGTACAGCGCGTCGTAATTGCAGCCTCCGCGATCAACTTCAGAAACATTTTCAGAGCTAATTGCGGAGGCCACGCTCCGCTGTGCTGAGTACGGTGAACGCCACCTTGGCGTTGGTAGTGCTTCTTGATGCCAGCGTCCCTTCGAATGCTGGCATCGAGGCGTCGTAGTGCTGAGACCACCGAAGCGTTCACTGTCGGTGCGCGTTAGTGTCATAATGCAGTACTTCTCTTTTCTGCTCGTAGGCGGCGGCACCGCCCCGAGCAAGAGCGCGGGTACACGGAGGAGTGTTAGATATATAAGGCGCGTCTGTGTAGCTCTCTGCAAATGCGTTTGTGGCGCAATGGGTTAAACGCTCGGCGATCTATCGTCGCGGACCGAGAGGTCGTGGGTTCGATTTCCAAATTTTGCATGTTTGTGGAACTTTTTCTTCTGGTTTCTTTCTTTGTATTATGTTCTATGACGTATTTCCGTGACGGAAATACGTCAGTGAAGTCTTGGTGGACCCCGGCATAAAACACTTTCGTGTTAAAAGTTAGCCTACGTAGAAGTGAAGCTTCGGGCCACCATTCCACAGAGCAATGGGGAACGGTTCGATGTGAGCGGCGCGAACCGCACTCCTTGCGAAGCGAGAACAGCTAAGGGAGCCGAAACCACAACGCCGGAAAGCAGCGGCAGAAACGTCAGTGATGGTCCCGAAGGGGCTACCACTGACGTGCGGGCCGCGGAAGACAACAAAGCAAAGTACAAGACAGGAGGAGAGGCCATCGCGGCCTCAAGTGCACCTTTCGGCGGCGAGGAGGAGGGAAGTATCGAGTTGTCATTATTGGGGATTGCAATATGCATTGAGTAGAACCAGCGACAAAGCGAGGGTAGGCGCAGGCGAACGAGTACAGGGGCGGTATTCTGTAAGAGTCTGCTGCTGGATGTGCAGGAAGGTGCCAGCCAGTCTCCTTCCTGCACGGCAAGCAGCAGCCAATCAGCGACAGCCTAAATGGACAGTCCACTAGGTAGACTCTTACAGAATACCGCCCCAGGTTACCGCGCTTCCGGGAAAACCAATTAATGAGGTGATAGCGAAAGCCAAGGAACGCACATGGGACACAGTGGAGGAGACGCACCTAGTGGTGATAATGGGCGGAGTGACTGGCGTACAGCAAGGACGAGGGGCAGGGATCGCAAAGCAAATAGCCAAAGGAGCCAGCGACCTGTGGAATTTTTCGAAGGAAGTACAAATCGCACCGGGTGCACGGTGTCACAGGTTGAATGGCAGGGATATGCAAGTGAAAGGGCTGTTCTTGCACTAAGCAGGGAAATTTGGACGCTAGTGCTAAGGCGATGTATTTTACGGTCATTGACATCAACCGAGAAGTGCACCGAGCTGGCCGCGAAGGCGGTTTTTCTGCATGACGGCATACATTTCAGTAAGAGTGTAGCAACACCGGTAGGACGTCGATTCGTGACGCGGGCTGTAGCCTTTTTAGGCGGTCCACGGACAGCCAGAAAGGAAAAATAAATCTTGAATGTAAGGACACACCAATAAAATCATAATTAGACCACAAGGAGTCCGCAAGGAGTTAGGAAAAGACGCACAATGGATAACAATAGAGAAGGTAAAATTTCTTACATAAACATGCAAGGGTGGTCGCAAGCAGGAAAAATGGCTGTTAATTCAAACGCAGAAGAATGACGGAGTGATTAGCCTGTACGCTAATCACTCCGCCGCACGCCTTGACCGAAACGCATCTACGAGATTTGGAGCAGCCGCCTGGTATTGGCAATTTTGTATGGGATGGGTACAACACAATGACCGGGTGAAGGAAAAGCGGAGACGTATGTGTGGTAATTAGGCGAGGACTGAAGTATCAAAGGGTAAAAAGACACGTAAGGAGCATTTATGGATTAGCGGCACATGGCAAGGCAAAAACACGTCACTGGTAGTAGTTTACATATGAGCACGTAGTGATAGCATAGATAAAAATAAGGGATTGATTGATTGCATCAGAAGTAATATTAATGACTTTAAGAAACCTGACCAGGTGATTTTAGTGGGAGATATGAACGTGAAAATGGGTGATTTACACGGTTATACTAATTACGGAAGACAGGCCGCCAATGGAAACTGAACCTGGCAACGTTCAACACGCGCACCCTCTCGAGTGAGGCTAGCTTAGCAGGACTATTTGAAGAATTATCAGGCATTTCCTGGGATATTATTGGCATTAGTGAGGTTAGAAGAACTGGTGAGGCTTACACAGCGCTGACTAACGGCCATGTCCTCTGCTACAGAGGTCTTCCAGATAAGAAAGAATCCGGGGTAGGATTTCTAGTGCATAACAACATAACGGGCAACATTGGTGAATTCTACAGCATAAATGAGAGGGTAGCAGTTGTAGTAATAAAGCTGAATAGCAGGTACAAAATAAAGGTAGTACAAGCCTATGCCCCAACCTCTAGTCACGATGATGAAGAAATAGAACAGTTTTATGAAGATGTTGAACTAGCAATGTGACAGGTGCAAACTCAGTATACTTTAGTCATGGGTGACTTCAATGCAAAAGTGGGGAAAAAGCAGGTTGGTGAGCAAGCAATTGGCAACTACGGCATCGATTCTAGGAATGCAAGAGGAGAGATGTTAGTAGAATTCGCGGAAAGGAATAGGCTCCGAATAATGAATACCTTCTTCAGGAAGCGCAGCAACAGGAAGTGGACCTGGAAAAGCCCTAATGGAGAAACAAGGAATGAAATAGATTTCATACTCTCTGCCAATCCAAGCATAGTGCAGGATGTAGAAGTGTTAGGTAAGGTTAAGTGCAGTGACCATAGGTTAGTGAGGTCTCGGATTTCTCTCAATTTGAAGAGAGAGAGAGTGAAATTAGTCAAGAGGAAACGGGCCAACCTAGAGGCAGTAAGGGTAAAAGCAGACCAATTTAGGCTGGTGCTTGCAAACAAATATGCAGCTTTAGAAAAGGAAGATAAAGACAACATAGAAGTAATGAATGAAACCTTAACTAGGTTGATCTCAGAAGCAGCAATTGAAGTGGGAGGTAGGGCACCAAGGCAACCAGTAGGTAAGCTCTCCCCAGAAACAAAGGACCTAATAAAGAAACGACAGAAGATGAAAATGTCCAACTCAAGAGATCAGATAGAATTCGCTGAACTGTCAAAACTAATCAACAAGAAAAAAGTAAGGGATATTCGAAATTATAACGTGGGAAAGATTGAGGAAGCCGTAAAATATGGACGCAGCATTAAATCAGTAAGAAGAAAGCTTGGCATAGGACAAGGCAAGATGTATGCACTGAAAGATAAGCCTGGTAATATCATCAGCAATTTCGATGACATAGTAAAAGCAGCGGAAGAATTCTATACTGACCTGTACAGTGCCCAAAACAGCCAAGCTACATTCATTCAAAATAGTAATGAACCGGATACAGAGGCTCCTTCTATAACTAGCGCTGAAGTTAGAAGGGCCTTGAAAGACATGACCAGGGGAAAAGCTGCTGGAGAAGATGGAATAACAGTACATTTAATCAAAGATGGAGGAGATATCATGCTTGAAAAGCTTGCGGCCCTTTATAAGCAATGCCTCACAACTTCATGTGTACCAGAGAGGTGGAAGAACGCCAACATTATACTAATCCATAAGAAGCGAGACGTTAAAGAACTGAAGAATTATAGACCCATTAGCTTGCTTTCAGTATTGTATAAAAAATGTCACAGTTTCGCCCTAAGGGCGAAGCAATGAATGCGATAGCAACACAGCAATGTCATACGAAGTAAGGTGAGCGGCTTTGGTAGCAACAACACGCAGAACTGTTGTCGACGCCATCGGCGTTTTGCCCGCGTTCGCTCAAAATGCGTGCGGCGTTGGTGACTGTTGCCGGAGCCTCTGATATAAATAGGCACTGCGTGCCGCAGCTAAACGTCGCCTCCCTTCCCTCCCCCTCCCCCACGGCCTCTCGCTCGTTGGAAGAAGGCGCGTTTGCTCTACATACATGGTGATTGTGAAGGAGAACAGAGACGCCTACTTCTGCAGCCCTTAAGCGAGCACGGCGCAGAACGCGCGTTTGTTCTCCGCCGTGCGTTCACTCCCCGTGAAAGACGCGCCCCTCGCGCCCTTTCACTCGCACATACAGCGTTCGGCGCGCGGCGACGATTTCTTCTCCAAATGACGTCATACGGAACCTCACGGCGACGGCGACGGCGACGGCGACGGCGACGGCGACGCCGACGGCAGAAATCTGCTTTTGAGTGTCCATATAATTGCTATCGCAATAAAATATTCACCAAGATAATTTCCAATAGAATCAGGGCAACACTTGACTTCAGCCAACCAAGAGAACAGGCTGGCTTCAGGAAGGGATATTCTACGATGGATCATATCCATGTCATAAATCAGGTAATCGAGAAATCTGCGGAGTACAATCAACCTCTCTACATGGCTTTCATAGATTATGAAAAGGCATTTGATTCAGTAGAGATACCAGCAGTCATAGAGGCATTGCGCAATCAAAGAGTACAGGAGGCATACGTGAATATCTTAGCAAACATCTACAAGGATTCCACAGCTACCTTGGTTCTCCACAAAAAAAGTAGAAAGTTACCTATCAAGAAAGGGGTCAGGCAAGGAGACACAATCTCTCCAATGCTATTCACTGCATGCTTAGAAGAAGTATTCAAGCTCTTAGACTGGGAAGGCTTAGGAGTGAGGATCAACGGCGAATATCTCAGCAACCTTCGGTTTGCAGATGACATTGTCCTATTCAGCAACAATGGAGACGAATTACAACAAATGATTGAGGACCTTAATCGAGAAAGTGTAAGAAATGGGTTGAAGAAGAATATGCAGAAGACAAAGATAATGTTCAATAGCCTGGTAAGGGAACAAGAATTCAGGATCGCTAGTCAGCCTCTAGAGTCTGTAAAGGAGTACGTTTATCTAGGTCAATTACTCACAGGGGACCCTGATCACGAGAAAGAAATTTGCAGAAGAATAAAATTGGGTTGGAGTGCATACGGCAGACATTACCAAATCCTGACTGGGAGCTTACCACTGTCGTTGAAAAGAAAAGTGTACAATCATTGCATTTTACTGGTGCTAACATATGGGGCAGAAACTTGGAGGTTAACAAAGAAGCTCGAGAACAAGTTAAGGACCGCACAAAGAGCGATGGAACGAAAAATCTTAGGACTAACGTTAAGAGACAGGAAGAGAGCGGTGTGGATCAGAGAACAAACGGGGATAGCCGATATTCTAGTTCACATTAAGCGGAAGAAATGGAGCTGGGCAGGCCATGTAATGCGTAGGATGCATAACCGGTGGACCATTATGGTTACAGAATTGATACCAAGAGAAGGGAAGCGCAGTCGAGGTCGGCAGAAAACCAGGTGGGATGATGAAGTTAGGAAATTTGCAGGCGCAAGTTGGAATACGCTAGCGCAAGACAGGGGTAATTGGAGATCGCAGGGAGAGGCCTTCGTCCTGCAGTGGACATAAAATATAGGCTGATGATGATGATGATGACTAATTACAACAGTTCTCTGTGGTACTGGATCTGTGTAATGAACAGAACCTTGTAGCAGCTAACTGGGAGAATAAATGCTATGGGCAGGTAAGGTGGCAATGCGGAAACAGGAAGTCATATATCAACTACGCCTTAATCCCAGAAATGGTATATGAACAGCTACATGAAATGATAATAGACGAGCATGGATAAAATAGCCTGAGTAGCTATCATACCGTTTAACATTAAAGTTTGGGAGAGCTACTAACGCAAAACACGAATCAATAGCATCAGAATTTATAAATATGAATGAAGAGCAAATAACAGAGATCGCAAAAAACAGAGAAGAAAATAGAGGCTTTTCTACAGCAGTCTGGGAAAATAAGGCACTGGTAGACTGGCAGAAGCGCTAAAATTGCGCTTTTGCAGCAACAATGTTTTTATAACTGCCTGCGTCAAATGATACGTACTATTACAACTCCGAAAGTTTTTATTCACGGCACTCATTCTAATGATGGTAAGCGACTACGGAAACACTTCTATGATAATTGCAGTCTTGTATATTAATTATTTAATTTTTACCCATACATTCTAGTATGACATTAATTACCCATATATTGTTTTCTATAGAAAACTATGCCAGCTAGCTTACGTAACATTATTTGGCCCTATAGGCTTCAGCGTTCTATCCCTATTATGCAGTATAGTGGTGACATTGAAACCCTATAACACTGTGCTCCTCAATTAATAATATTTTCCGCCTTCTCACATCACTCAAGCGCAACATAACCGAAAAAAAAGAAAACAAAAAGAAACGTGCTCAATTGGAATACCTGCCACCTCACCGCCATATCAGCCATATATCGCAATCACACTACAACAACGCGCCATGTGGCGCCATCAATAAATTGGCGATAATCAATTCGCGAACTTTCGAGCTTCGCCGGTTTACCATAACGCACTGCTCTATTTTTCCATCTTTCAAGACAGTTGTCGGCTGGAAAATTGCGATTTGTGTTGTTTGCCGCAACTGCAATCTTTTTCTTTTACCTATTTATTTAGCTCAAAATACCCCTGTTACGGGGTTTTACATGAGGGATGGCAAAGCATAGATAGAAACAGGTCAACAACAGGATAAACAAACATTAAATAATGGGGCTTTACGTGTCAAACCTCAATCTGATTATGAGGCATTCGTAGTGGGTTGTGCCACTACAGAGTACATGCGTGTTTCTTGCACTTTGTCCCCATCTAAATGCGGCCGCCGTGGCTGGGATTCGATCCCGCGACCTCTTGCTTAGTAGCCCAACACCATAGCCACTAAGCAACCACGGCAGGTCAGCAACAGAATAGAAACGCTTGTTACAAGAATGCAAAATAACCATGAAAAACAAGTACAGACTAGTAAATTCCAAACATATAGCAATTAATACAAGACATAAATATGGACGTGTGTAAAATTTACCGCAGTAACAAAGGGGAAAAGAAAGGTTAGTTCACTTGATGTATACATATAAAAAAAGTTGTCGCAGTTTCACCTTAACGGCGAAGCATCAATTGCGATAGCAAATTTGTAGAGAGCTATACGGAGTAATGATAGTAGCTTTATCAGCTGTATAAACTTGGACATGCAGCAGCACCGGCAACACGCAGAACTGTTGTCGACGCCGTCGGCGTTTTGCCCGCGTTCTCACAAAATGCGTGCGGCGTTGGTGACTGTTGCCGGAGGCTCTGATATAAATAGGCACTTGGTGCCGCAGCTAAACGTCGCCTCCCCCCCCCCCCCCCCCGGCCTTTCGCGCGTCCGAAGAAGGCGCGTTTGCTCTACATATTAGGTGATTGTAAAGGAGGAAAGAGACAGAGACGCCTACTTCTGCAGCCCTTAAGGGAGCACCGCGCAGAACGCGCGTTTGTTCTTCGCCGTGCGTTCGCTCCCCGTGAAAGCGCGCGTCCCTCGCACCCTTTCACTCGCACATACAGCGTTCGGCGGCGCTGCAGAAGATAGCGTCAACCTTTCCCTTTCCCTCAAGAACCACTTACTTACCGCGCGGCAACGATTTTATCTCCATTGACGTCATACGGAACCTCACGGCGACGGCGACGACGACGCCGACGGCAGAAATCTGCTTTGGAGTGTCCATATAATTGCCATCGCAATAAAATTTGTCGCAGTTTCACCCGAAAGGCGAAGCACCAATTGCGATAGCAAATTAGTAGAGAGCTATACGGAGTAAGGATAGTAGTTTTATCAGCTGTATAAACTTGGACATGCAGCAGCACCAGCAACGCGCAGAACTGCTGTCGATGCCGTCGGCGCTTTGCCCGCGTTCGCACCGAACGCGCGCGGCGTTTTTATATAAATACGCATTTGGTGCCGCAGCTAAACGTCGCCTCCCCTTCCTCCCTCCCATCCCCCCACAGCCTTTCGCGCGACGTAAAAAGTTGCGTTTGCTCTCTATATAGAGAAAAGAGGAGAGAGACGCTTAATTCTGCAGCCCTTCAGGGAGCACGGCGCAGAACGCGCTTTTGCTCTCCGACGTGCGTTCGCTCCCCGTGAAGCGTGCGTCCTTCGCACCCTTTCACTCGCGCATACAGCGTCCGGAGTGCGGCGCCGATTTCATCGCGGTTGACGTCATACGGAACCTCACGGCGACGGCGACGCCGACGGCAGAAATCTGCTTTGGAGTGTCCATATAATTGCTATCGCAATAAAATAAAAAATGCAGCGCGTTACAACATGGAAAAAGCGAACAAGGCATAACATTTATTTAATAATGTCCGCCAGAACCGTTTCAATTTATCAGGGTCGCTGCTGTTTATTTATTTATTAACAGCGAAGCTGCCAGCTGTAATTTGTGGTGCGTGCCAAGAAACTGATACGCCGTAGCCATGGCAACCCGGAGAAGGAGGAAGAGACCGCGTGCATGCGCTCGTGGTCTCCTCGCCAGCTCCCTGCCTTCCCGACCCCCGCCACTCTTCTCTCCACGGCGCGCTGAGCCGATTGATATCCAGCGGCTAGTCTCCAACGCGTTTGGCGTCGGCAAGCATCAGCGTTCTTGGCACTGTGCCAACTTTGGTTAGCCTGCCTGCGTTTGTGGCATGCCCGGAACACTGTTGCTCGTAGGCGCCGACGCGTTCAGCGCTAGGCACGCGAAATGTCGCGAAAGGGAAGGTACCTCCGAAAATGATCGCTCACGAATACCTTCCTACATGCGTAGTTGTGTTAAGCCAAGTTAGGACCTAGCAGTGCAGTCAGTAAGTTTCGTTGTACCTAAGCTTTGCGCGACTGAGCTCAAATTTAGCCGTTCTTTCTTATTTATTTACAGTGCACCCTGCGGCGCTGAAGCATTATAGCAGGGGAGTGGGTACAACATAAAGTGACGAGCAGTAACAACATCACAAGGAGGGAGGACAAGCGAGTAGTGTATCAAGACCAGTAAAACAGAAAAGTAAACATTAGGTATGTACAAGAATACATTCAATCTTTAGTAATGGTTTTAAAGAACAGTAGCATCACAAATCATTGATCAATAGCTGGTTTTGAAAAAAAGTGTACAATCACAAGTCATTAATTAACCTTAAAAGCTCTTCGCGATGAGCACCCACAATTTCAACCGGCACCTTATTTCAGTCAGAAAAAGTACAGGGGAAAATGTGTACTTCATGTAGTTTGTTTTGCAGGCAATTTCACGTATTTTGAAACTGTGGTCTATCCTGTTTGAAATATAGTGGGGTGTTTTGAGGTATTTGTTCTTATCAACGCCTGTCGAGTCGGTGTATATTGAGTGTAGAAGTTTAAGTCTTTGCTTCTGGCGCCTTATCTGTAGCGCTTCTAAACCGACGTGTTTCTTTGTCTCAGTTTGCTGACATGTATGGAGAACTACTTTGATACAAACCTGGCAGCGTATTGCTTCTAGCTTATCAATCAGGTACTGCTGGTGCGGATCCTACAATGCGGTCGCATATTCTCTAATTGCGGCATTACCAGCGACCTATATGTATTTTTAAGAATCTGATGGGCAGTATTGACAACTATAGAAGAAGAAGAGGTTTAGAATGCAGGAGGGATGGCTCCCGCTAGCGCCATCGAACCAGTTGGTTAAATAAACCGCATCCGACGGACGTCAGTCTCTGTCGCCAACATATTTTATGGTGCCGTGAAACCCGGTAGAACCGACCATGGACCGACTGCGCCGTCAGCGCGACGCCATTCGAAGCGCCGCTACCCGTGTCATAGCCGCCGCAACTGAAGCCTTGCAAGAAATTGAACCGACGCATACCGACTTGCAAGTGCTACTGAAGGAACTTGATGACGAAGACCATGACCTCGCTGAAATCAACGCCAGAATCGAAGAGCTCGTGATCGACGACGACGAATACCAAGCGGAATTCACCGAGGCCCTCGAATGCCACGAGATGATCCGCCATGCCATCAGCCGGGTTCGTTTCCGCATTCATTCTCGCGCCGTCATTGGATCACTACCGACTGCCGCCAGCCCTTTGGCAGGACAGCAGGCAGCACACCCAGTCTGTACACCCGGTAAGCAGGCGAACGTCAGCGCAAACGCCAGATCACTGACACCGACACTTCACGTACAGCTACCGAAGCTTCAGACCGAGGCCAGCGTAAAGGTAAGACCACCGACATCGCGCGTACACCAACCGAAGTTTCAGACCGACGCGGTGGTACCTCGTCAGCTCTTCCTCAACAACGACAAGGTGATCACCGATACGGGTCCCCAGATTACGACCACAAGTGAAAACAAAAGGCTGCTTCAGAAGCGACCCGAAAACAAAACGCGCAAGCTGTTCAGCCTCGAGCAAGGGGATCAAATACAAAACAACGAACTGAAACGCCATCGCTCTTGCTCATCGCTCGACCGCCACCGCAACGTGGAGACCGACCATCACCGGCAAATTAGATCTCGAAACCGTAGCCACGAGACGAGCATATACACAGCGTCAGTGACCCCATCATATTTGAAAGCACCGACATCTCCCACCAGAGGGCTCACATTAATCGACCGACTGCGCTATTTCCCGCCAACTACACCGCAGAGTCCGCCACCGCCAGATGCGCCTAAAGACTACAAGCTTGACAACTTCGTCTAAAAACGACAAAAGGTGTCCAACTCCACCGGTACTGACATGACCTACCATGTACCGCCGCGCCAATGTACCAGCGGACGCACACGTGGCACCTACATCAAGAGCAAGACGAACATATACAACCTGCTGTTCATGTGCAGGCCCAAGGAGACAATGAAAGGAAGTTCTCTGACCATTCCTGTGGTCATCTGCTCACCGTCACGTAAAGTGTGGCATTCTGTTCCAGCCTGGTGGGACGCCAGCAGCAACCGCAACCGCCGGCGCCGCAGCAAGCTCGTCAGGTTGCTGCAGACTCAAAACGACGATTAAAGAGTATACTTGTTGCGCCGAAGAAAACATGCCGCGAGCGCAACGAAAGCGCACCCTAACGGCTTTTCTCCGTCAAAACTTCAGCAGCCCTCGTCGTAGCCCTCGCCGCGCGAGGTCTGTTCGCCGCTGTCCTGGCCGACATGGCCAACGCGTTCAAGCGCTTCCTCTCTATCTTCGGGTACAAGCTGGACTGCAAGTGAGGCAACTTCAAAGCTTGCGTCAACAAGACCGACGTATTTATTTATTTATTTAAAAATACCTTACAGGCCCAAAGGGCATTGAGTAAGGGGGGGGGGGGGGAGAGTTTACTTAATACAATGAAAGCACACGCAAACTAGTATAGAACAGGGTTACAATGCAAGTGAACATCAAAACGGAACGCAACAGAGTAAATTGCGAAATGTAAAAGAAGTTTCCAACGCAAGTGAAGAAAAAAATATATATGCTGCACAACAGAATACATTTCCGAAATAAGCACTAAATGAGCATTTGAGTGCAAGTGAAGAAAAAAAACTAACAAAAACGCAACACATCGCAAAATAAACAAAAGAACTTAAACGACGAGACCGTGTTACAGCACTATTTAACAGAAAATACGTACCTCAAGCTTCTGGCGAAATGTGTTAAGGTTATTATCAGAGGCGATATGATCGGGAAGATCATTCCACATGCAGATAGCTTGTGGAAGTGCGGATGTGTTAAAAGCGTTCGTATTGCCAAAGATGCTCGTGAAGCTGAGGTGATTATGTAGCCTGCGTGACGTGAAAAGGGGGCGTTCAAGGTGTAACGAGGCTATTTTATTGCTGTAGACGTACTTGTGAAACAGGCATAGGAGAGATATTTGACGGCGGATGGCCAATGGTTGAAGGGAATGATCAAGTTTAAGTTGAGTCACACTTGAATGATTGTCATAGTTCCTTGAAATGTAACGGGCGGCTCTGTTCTGAACTGCTTCAAGCACGTTAATTTGATAATGAGCGGAAGGGGACCAAACAGATGAGGCATATTCAAGTTGTGGGCGGACGAAAGTTAAATAGGATAATTTGCGAACGTTTGAGGGGCAATGACGGAGGTTTCGTCGTAGATACCCTAAAGATTTTGAGGCTTTCGCGCACGTAGCAGTGATGTGTTCAAACCAGGAGAGGCCTGGTGTAAGGTAAACGCCAAGATATTTATAACATGATGCCCGCGAAAGCTTGTCTCCCTGTATGTGGTAGGAAAAAATGGAAACGTCTCGCTTACGCCCGAAAGAAATAATGTTACACTTGTTAGTATTTAGGGTCATGAGCCAGGTGCTACACCAGATAGAGGTAATGTTGAGATCGTCTTGAAGGATCAGGTGGTCGTCGGGACTCTTTATTGATCTGTATAACATGCGGTCATCAGCAAAGATTCTAATACTTGATGATATGTTATTTGGCAGGTCATTTATATAGATCAGGAAAAGAAGCGGGCCTAGAACGCTGCCCTGTGGAACGCCAGAAAAGACGTAGAAAGAGTGAGAGGAAGTATTATTAACAATCGTGAACTGCTTGCGAAGTGAAAGGAAATTCCGAAGCCATGATAAAGTGAGAGAATCTAATCGAAGGGCAGATAATTTAGAAATAAGGCGGCAATGGGCGACGCGATCGAAAGCTTTGGCAAAATCAAGAAATATGGAATCGGTCTGTAGGCCATTGTTCATGTTGGAATGAAGGTCAGTGGTCAATTCCAGTAGCTGCGTTTCGCATGACATGCCCTTCCTGAATCCATGCTGGTTTGAAAAGAAGAATTTGTTAGTCTACAGGTGATTGTAGATGTGGGAGGCGATTATATGCTCAAGAAGTTTGCAGCAGATGCATGTGAGTGATATCGAACGGTAGTTTTCAGGTAAATTATTATTTCCGGATTTAAAAATTGGTATTATTTTAGCAATTTTCCAGTCGTCTGGTAGTTGTCCAGATGATAGTGACTGTCGAAAGATGTGGTATAATATTCATAATATAAGTATAATATATCATCTACCGTATGAAAGCGCACACGTTCAACGCGGTCGCGGGAGTGCATTGAAAACTATAGAAGAAGAGGTTTACAATGCAAGAGGGAGGGCTCGCGCTAGCGCCATCGTACCAGTTGGTTCAATAAACCGCATCCGACGGACGTCAATCTCTGTCGCCAACAGGCAGTCCCAAGGGTGCGTATAAGTAGGTTAAGCATTTTCCCAGCTCTTCTTACAGTCATATCGATATGGCTTGAAAAGGACAGATCAGCAGTTAGTAGGACACCCAAATATTTAACTCCATTAGCCTTACTTAGAATGGTGTCGTCTAGTTTGTAATTGGTCGGCTAATTTAATTACCATCACATATGATACTAACCGCATCCTCGCACATTCACGTCATCACTTGCACCACATCCCGTCCTCTGTAAAAATACTTGCTTACTAAACACTGATACGACCGAAACTAGAAAAAAATTAAATTAAGTGGTTTTACGTGCCAAAACCACGATCTGATTATGAGGCACGCCGTAGTGGGGGACTCCGGAAATTTGGACCGCCTGAGGTTGTTTAACGTGCACCTAAATCTAAGCACACGGTGCTTAGATTTAGGTGCGGCCACCGTGGCCGCCGTGGCCTTGATTCGATCCCGCAACCTCGTGCTCAGCAGCCCAGTATGCAAGCGCGATTTGGGACCTCGATCAGAATAACCTTTCAAACATGCTGGAATCTGTTCAAACTCTTGCTGCAAGGTTCCTTTATTCAGAATAGTCTTATGTAACTTGCGTCACAGCACTAAAATCTCGTGCCAACCTGGCCAGTCTTGAATGCCGCCGAAAACTTTCGACGGTTTACACTTTTCATAAATTTTATTACTCGTTGATTAACCACAACGTCATCATTCCCGCTCACCAATCATCGCTTCGCATCAGTCACCAAAAAGGCGTTCATCCTTCTCATGCCCACACATCTGCTCATATGAATTCATTTTTAGTCCAAACAGCAAAAGACTGGAACGGAACAAGTTACCTTTAGATGCTGTAAACGGCAGCAATGTGCGACGTAAATGTGCGAGGATGCGGTTAGCATCATATGTGATGTTAATTAAATGAGCCGACCATGTAAGGCCACGAAGCAGGCAGAGGCCAAGATTGTTATATAAGCGTAAGGACGTTATATCGCAACCGTAAATTGTGTAACATGTTGGGGAATACGAGGACCGACCGTGGAGCGAAATTAACGTAGTTTTCTTCGTGTTGAGGGATATGAACCCTATGTCGCACCATTTTTCGAAGTGATGCCGATAATTTTGGAGTGTCGTGGAGTCAAGGTTGTTATTCATGCTGCGGTAAATTAATAGCACAGTCGTTCAACGAATATACGAATGTTAGAGGATATATTATAGGGGAGGCCATTTCTATAAATTAAGGAAAGTGAGGGACCCAGAACAGTGATCTGGGGCACACCTGTCGCAACCGGTGTGTTACGAGATGCACGGTTGTTAGGCCAGACAAACTGTTGACGATTAGCGAGGAAGTCGATCGCCCAATTTAGAACATAGGGGTTGATGTTTAAGGTGGTGGTCCCACTCCGGCGGCACGAGCCCCCCGTTTTCAGTACTTTTGGAGTAACCGTGGCGGCTCTTTTACTTAGGATATAAAGTTGTGGTATACACCATAAAAAGCTTAATTCTTGTAGATCCTAACTATATATAATATAAGGAAATTGATTAATGTGATTTAGAAATAAATGTTCAAGAACAAGCATGAGATACATGGTTTTTGCGAACTGTGTCTCAGTTGTGACCATATTTAGAAGCAACTACCATACTTACTGCATTGCGGCTTGCTCTGTAGCTCTAGGACATATTTATCTAGTTCCTAGACGTAGCAACTTAATTTTGAATTTTTACTTTTTGGATAATTTGCTTTTGAAAATTGCCAAATGTCGCAATTTTCTGTTGTAAACAGCCCGGCAACTACATGCTCAAGGAAGCTAAATTTTAGATATAGTGGAGTTCCAGGAGTTTCCATTTAGGACACAAAATTTCATTCATGTAACTTTATTAGTTTTAAGGCGCAGCTTCATAGCTTTATTACCTTCCCGCAAAAATGGGCAAAAATAAAACCAGAATTCTAAATATTGCTTATTTTCGGCTGCATTATCAGAAAAACTAATAAAGTTGCATGAATGAAATTTTGCGTCTTAAATGTACATTCTTTGAACTCTACTTTCTCCAAAATGTAGCTTCTTTGAGCATGTAGTCGCCGGGATGTTTACAACAGAAGAGTGCAATATTTGGCAATTTTCAAAAGCAAATTATCCAAAAAGTAAAAATTCAAAATTAATTTTCTACGTCTAGGAACTAGATAAATATGTCCTAAAGCTACAGAGCAACCCTCAATGCAGTAAGTGCGGTAGTTTCGTCTAAATATGGTCACAACTGAGACACAGTTCGCAAATACCATGTATCTCATGCTTGTTCTTGAACTTTTATTTCTAAATCACACCAATCAATTTCTTTATATTATATATAGTTGGAATCTACAAGAATGAGGCTTTTTATGGTTTATACGACAACTTTATATCTTAAGTAGAAGAGCCGCCACGGTTGCTCCAAAAGTACTGAAAACGGGGGGTTCGTGCCGCCAGAGTGGGACCGCCACCTTAAATGCGAGAGTTTCAGTCAAAGATGTTGGTGAGCAAATTTGTCAAAATCTCTCTCAAAATCTAAAGACACTGCGTCGACGTGTACAATAATGTCGAGGCTGGAGCTGACATCGTTAATGAACAGGACTAGTAGGTGAAAAAATGTTCCAAAAGCCAGGGGAACTCATATACTTCAACTTTTTTTTCACTTTACTCAACTTGTTGAGTAAAGCCAGTAAAAAAACGTTGAAATAGGACTAGTAGGGTAGAACATGAGGGATCTTTTAAGAAGCAATTCTGGCAGGGATGATATATATTTACACATAATAGAAATTTCATGATGTATGAATAAATTATGCGTTCTACTACTTTTGAAGGGGCATTGTAATGATTATAGAGCATTCGTTTTTTCGCCATGATTTGGAACCGTTTTTGTGCATCGGAATTATTTTGGTAAGCATCCAGTCATGAGCTACAATTCCGGTCGCGAGGGATTGTTGGAAAACGCGTGATAAAAGAGCACCGGAAATGTATTTTGCAATATTTTAAATCTTTGCATTGATGCAATCGATTCCATTGATTATGCCGTTAGCTTCAAATGTTATACCAATCACCTTATTGTGGTCAGTATGAAGATAATCTGGGAGATCGTCTACGGACTCCTCAGTAAATGTTGAAGAGAAGGTAGAGTTTAATACTTCAGCGACGTCCTCGTTTCGGAAGGGAAGGTTGAGGTCATCAGAGAGTGACATAGGTGGAGAAGGTTCAGGGTTGATAACTTGTCAGAATTGTTTTCTTGCATGGTAATGTGGATGAACGGAAGGTGCGTTTAGTTTCGGCGGTAAGAGAATCAAATTCCTTTTCAATGACCCGGTGCCTACTCCATGCGGAAGTGATGTTAGATTATTTTGGCTGTCTGTTGTCCTTATTCATTATAAGTAGCTACGGCCCGTGTGTGATAGTCTTACCATGTATCTTGCCACCGCGCATTTTCGTTTGCACTCATTAATCTAATTGTCCATGCACTATCGTTGTTGTTTTGCTTAAATATAGCTATAAGTGTACCCTGTTTATCGCCACTGTAATACTCTTACATGGTGCCTTTAGTGAGGCTTTGACACAAGTTTCAACTGAAGCATTAAAAAATATGGACGATTCTTTCATGATAAAAATAACATCAATAACTCAAGCCTCACGTTGTTTAAAAAGAATGGTGATGTGTTCCACGCATACGGCCGTATAATCCTTTCAGTTTGCTAAAGTAAAGATGCATACTGCCGATAAGACATCGACGGCCCATTTACAGGGCTAGCTAGGTCCGTAGAAGCTGTGGTGGGCCGCGAACACTGCTGTACGAGAGAACGAGCAGCTGTCGATCTGTCTTGACTGTGCGCGTATGGAGGATGTGAGAGGCGCACTCACACGAACTCTTCCATGTGACACCACCTCTGGGTGCGTGAGACCACCTAGGAGTCAGAGCAACGCGGAGGTATGGGAACCAACGTGGGGCGTCCATCAGTGACGTCAGTATTCCCAGCTCACCATGGGGGCAAACAAATGAAAATAAGCAGAGAACGTCTTGGGAGTGGCGCTCCTTCAAGCTGGACCAATGGCGAGGCGGAGAGTACGACTCCAGTCATGGACGTCTGGTATAGGTGAGAAAGTTCGGCATTTAAGTGTCTGTTTTCTTGGTTAAGACAACGGGACATTAATATTCCGCACGAATGAGCAGCATAGGCCCGGAGAGCCCTATGACGTTTTTGTGTCTGTTCGTCTGGCGTTCAGGGCTATCGTCGGACACATTTGGTTACAAAGTTCGCTGGTGTGATTCTTTTAATTGCTTGTCTATAGTCTCATACAAGTCAAGAGAAATGCCGCTTTTCCCCGTCAAAGACCTCCTTCCAGCCAATGGTGTCGCTGCGTCAACGTGACGTCGCGGCCCACGGCCTTACTCCTACGAGTAGTGCCATTGGAGCCCGGTTTCTCCGAGTGCATCCGTAAACCTAAGCAGTTCCGAAGCATGCCTTCATTTTGAGCGAAAATAAAATCTTAGCTCAAATTCTTTATCAGCCCGTTACAATACAAGAGGTGAAAGGGCTCATTTCTCAATTGGAGAAGTGAGTTGAATTCCAGTAAACTTCATCGGCGGCGCCAAGAGGTGTTTTCGCGGCGGCGCCAAGAGGTGACGCAGTAGACGAAACGCAGAGCGATCGCCGTTACCGAGCGTGTGTTCACTGCATGCAACACACAAATAAGGCTTTTCACGGAATTCACCTTGGGATATGACTGGACGGTACTAAAGTCAGCTTGAGAGAGCACGATCTCACTGACGACGGCGGTGGGTAGACGCGAACAGCGGAGGTGGCCATTTTGATAAACGTCCTTAAGCGCGGAAGAACACGCCTTTTTCTTTTTTTTTTTTTTGCGGCCGCGGCGCGATAGAAACGTGACGTCGGCCGCGACGTCCCGTTGACAAAGCAACACCATTGGCTGGAGGGGGGTCCTTTGACGAGAAAAAGCCGCATTTCTCTAGACTTGTTTCGGACTATAATGGGTAACAACCCTCATGTTATAATGTATTCATCTGTGCTAAAACTAATTTAGAGAAAATAACTTAACGATCCCATATTTAGTATTTTTAAAGAACCTCGAAAGCATTTTTTGACGCACCCTATTTATTGCGACAGCCGCAACGTCTGGAAATGAAGCCCACAGACAGCTCTTATTTAACCAAACATGAGGGTAAAAAAAAGTAAAGAGGAGGAAGAAGAAGACACACTATAAAAGGGAGGCATTCATTTCAAGGTGGCTGCATTACAAACGTGAGTTCATTCGCTCCTTTTCTGTAGTTGTGCGAACGTAACACTTAGCTTTCCTTACCGCAGAACTTCTCACAGTCGAGCATATAATTTATAGCTGCTGTTACTTTTCAGAACCGCAGTTGTCATTCCCTGATTTCCGTCCGTAGATAATAGGTGCAGTACGTGGTAGTGTACTTTAGTTTTTGTGTGTGTGTGTTTCTGAACAGATGCACACTTTTGGCTGACACTTCTGTGCACATTTGTTTGCTACGCAACTTTTACCACAGCAAAGATGGCTAAGCGAGAGTTGCCAGGCAGCTGCCTTCCTGACTTTCTTGCGACTGTGTCCTTGTGCAAAGCTCACATTGAAATGCGAGCTGCTACCTAGATGCGCACCAAATTGAGGTATATATCTTTACGACCATCTCATTTCGTGCCCACACATTGCAATTGTCGCTACTACCAATTATTCGAAATGAATTCTACAGCTGTGGCAGTTTTGAATACCAATGTAGATTTTGGCCATCATTGTGCCCAACTAATATGGCCTCGGAGTAAACTGTCACCGGCCCGATTCCCGCATCCAGCGATCGCTTGCTCATGGGGCCGGCATGATAATACCATTTCACAGCAAGGCAAATGAGGACGCTAAACCAACTGAAGCGGCCAAAATAAGATGTAGCTTTCGCTACGGCATCTCTAAAGGCCGCTGTGATGTTTTGGCATTAAATTCATTTCTGCGGTTTTACGCGCCAAAACCACTATCTGCTTATGCGGTACGCCGTAGTGAGGGCCTCCGGATGAGTTTTCACCACCTGCGGTTCTTTAAACAGTCCCTAAACCCCCCAGAGGTCGAAATATAGTTGTGGGGTTGCAGCTGTTTACGAGTCTGCAACGAACACGTAGCCACATGAATTTTTCGAAATTGTGCTGTAAAAGCGCAGTTACACGCGTTTGATGATTGAAACACGGCCCTCACTCGTTTCGCTCTTTCCTTCTCTACGCTCCGTTAGTCGGCTGGTATCTCCTTGCCGAGAGCTCCTCCAAATGTCACGTTTGGTGAATCGCCAACGCGCTTTTCAAAACACTGTCCACTTCCTAGCGGCTAACACACCAACGGCGAAGCGGCCTCCAATGCCGTAGAATCCGTTGAACGTCTGCCGTGCGAGAGGTGTCCAAACTAGACTGCAGTTCGGCTGGCACCGCCCACCGTACGACCGACGAGCCAATCGACGAGCGCGAAGTTGCGCGACTCCGCCACCGGCCCCGCGAACATCGGCTGCAGCTTCTGTTCCGAGCAAAATAATTTCCGCTGGGTAAAGAGATGCGTAAATTGTACATTTTATGAAAAAATTCACCAACCCTTCCCCTGTCGAGAAAATGGGGGTATAAGCGATGCTTGTAGTGTGTATCTCACCTTCGAACGTCAGGGTAACAAAGTTCACGACGTGTCACGGTAATGAAACATAAACGCTTACTAAATGTATGTATCGAGGGAATGAAACGTACAACGTAACGGAAGGAAAAGTCCGAAAGAGAAACAAAAGTAGAAGGAAAGGGAACGAAAAGTAGCACGAGAGGGAACAAAAGATAGTAAGAAAAAGAAGGGAAAGTAGTAGGTCAAGTACACACACGACAATCTTTGATTACCCCCATTTTCTCGACAGGGGAAGCGCTAGTGATTTTCTTTCTTTCTCTCTCTTTTTTGTCCTTGGTATGAGCCATTGAACTTGGACATTTTCTGCACAATCGCAAGGATCGGCCCACTTTTCAGCGTGACACCACCGCCGCCGAAACGCCAAAACTTGTGAGCCTATAAAGCTTCGCTTAAAAACATATCCACTGCCAAACGTTAAACACGAAAGAGTGCTCAGCAGCAGTGCACAGCTACCGATGGCAGACGACCGAGCGGCTCATCTGTGCTCGCATCGCAGCCGACGGCGCCGCTAATATCGTATTTTCTTCTTTGTGTACAATTATTGCGAAGAGCGACAACGCCGATCAGAAAATATTGCGGCTTGTGAGCGTCGGTGATTCATTCCGAAGCGCCGTCAGCTTTAGCTTTGAAGTGAACAGGAGAAGGCCTACCGACGATATCGGCGCCGTCGAGTGATCAGCGGCGGTGAGGCTACCGGCGGTGCCAGAGTGCCCGCTCCTCAGTCGCTGATTGGCCACATCGCTGTACGGCTGACGCATAAATGGGTCCCGGCGCCATCCTCTGGACGGCAAGAAAATCTTGCCGTTCGCGGGCAAAACCGCCATCGAAAGGCGGCCCGCAAACGTCGTGCGGCGAGTTGCCGTGCCGGTAACGTGGACGGGCCATTACCGCAACTCCGCGCTTCTCGGCTAGCCGCTGTTGCAGTCGTGCCAGTGCGTGCTCCTGTGAAGCGTCCCGCTATGGACCCTGTGTTGCGCACACGTCTAGAAAGGCCAACACTGTCACACTCTGTTCGCGCAGCTAATCAGACCGCTAAGCCATAGCCTCCTCTATAGAGGAGGCTATGGCTAAGCACGACTGTGTTGGAACGCGAGCGATTTGGCGCTTGCGTTGCGGCCCCTAGTTACCGATTCGCAAGCGCGCACAAGCGAACAACATGACGAGGAAGAGCAGGGAGCGCGCGTACCTGCTAGCCGACTAACCGGAAGTCGTAGGTTCTTGCTCGACCAATCGACATCGTCGACCCGGTTGACATCACCAGTTGCACCCTGGTGACGTCGCGACGACCGTTGCATTGGGGACAACGGAAAGGCCCGGAGAGGAGAACGGGATTTTTTTATTTTGTAGCGTTGCCGCGTTTCACATGGTTGATCGTGACGGCATTCTGGGCCGCGATTTTGTAGCGATGCCTTATGACTTATTTTAGAATAGTCTTATCATCCACCGCTCACGGCCGGCTGATCCCGTTGATAACGCGAGCGGACCGTCCCTCTGACCACTGACAAAGCGCGAGAAGCGCGAAAAGGCATTATTACTTTAAAGTCATCGCTACAAAATACCGGCCCTGAACTCGATGCGCGTATTTACTTGAAATTTTTGAGACATATCGAAGGTGGTTTAGGGGGCCCTTTAACGAGCACCCAATGCATAGTACACGGGCGTTCTTGCATTTCGCCCCCACCGAAATGTAGCCGCCGCGGCAGGGATTTGACCCCGCGACCTCGTGCTTAGCAAAGCGACGCCAAAACCACTAAGCAACTACGGCGGGGGCTGTTTTAGCATTTAAGGGCACAAAAGCCCTGCTATGCCGACGAAATTTTTTTGTTCCCGCGCATGCCAGCCTTGTTCAGGTTAACAAGGCGCCCCTGCGGAGGCCGAAACGTTGTTTTCTCGCTGAAAGATTTGGTGAGCGTTGCGTGCTTTTTTATAATTTCGAGTGTGTATTCTCGACCAGACCGGTTACCGTTGAGCCTTGCACTTCTTACAGCGAAAGCTGTATATGGCTAGGCGAAACGAAAAACCGTTCGTCCCATGTTTCGATAAACGTCTCCATTGGCTGCACCGTCAGTTACGTCGTTCTCTATACGTCGCACCCAAGCGCGCGCGCCATTGACAGTGCCGTTAGTGACGTCGTTGGCGAACGCGTTCCCGCCATTGCAGCGTTGACGCTGCTCTGCCTGCAACGCCGTCTCCTCGGCTCGCCGTTTTCACATGCGTTCAATATCTCAAGTTAGCTCGGCATCGTGGTTACCAAGATTCGCCCGCCATCGGCGCTTGCGTTCCACTAGAAACACCAACATGTAACCAATAATTGAGAAACGCCTCAATACGGCGTCGGGATTAACCCACTGCTAAACACAGGGGCCGCACGTTTCAGCTTCGCTAGTTAAACATCTGTATGGAGTGCTTGGGCGGTGTTCTTTAAGATGTTGAACTATAGATTCCTCAAAATAGACGTTAACGTGAACATTTACATCTAAACATTTGGAGCACAATTTACGCTTTGTATATTATGCTTGCATATCGCGAAAATTTCCATCTGAGAATGCACTATTCAATGCACTCTTCAAAACTTCTTTCTCAGACACGTTACTAACACTAATCTCATGCGAATGTCTTAGCGGGATGCTTCCCGTGACCCTCAGCCAGAGTTACAGCCTTCCGGTGGGAGCCCTATGCCTGCTCCCACCACGCAGGCTGGTACTCGAGAAAGAAAAAAAGAGAACGTTGACAAAATTCAATTCTTCATCTTGCTTTCTCGTGAAAGAAATATTCAACGAAAAAAAGCTTGACGAGGTGACTGACCCCGCAAAATGACAGCAGAGTAAACAATTACATTGATCACGTTGAGTTTCTAAAGAAATAAAATACAATTCGCGGGCTTTATGTAGCAAAACCATAATGTGTATATGAGGCACGCTACTCAGGATAAATTTTTACCCCCTCGGATTTTCCAACGTGCACCTAAATGTATACGAGCGTTTTTGCATTTTACTTTTGTTTAGATCGCAATTGGCAAAGCAGAGAAATGGAAACTTCCCCTTTGTGCCTTGCAAGCAGTTTCAGCCAACAATAAGAGGTTCTACACAAATTGACAATAGCGCGGCAATGCCTTACGCTAACACGTGAAAAAAAGTTAAGAATTAAAGAAAAAGAAGTTACTATATTTTCATAGCTCAACACAAACTGCCTGAAAAATGAAGAAAAATTTGTCAAAATAACAACTACCGCAGTTATTGCAGTGATATGATTACCACGTCGACACAGTTATTTTGATGCAAATCATTTAACAAAACTAGCCGATATCTAAATACTTGCTTTCCATAGACTGTGCGAGAGCGTTTTGATTTCACAGTTCCAAATTGCGAGTGGCATACATCAATGATTGAACGAGAAGAAGGGAATCAGAGAGGTTCTCACCGAAGAAGGGAATCAGAGACGCTCACCGGATGGCTGCTCTTGAAGAAGTGCTGCTCCGAAGCCATAGGATTCGGCGTCGGCAGACACCGTGGTCTCGTATGCGCTGTTGTAGCGAGTCACGCAGAGGTCTGAGCATAGCAGCTTCGTCATTTGAAAGGAGGTAGACAGCTGCGCATGGCCCCAAGTACAGGCAGAGTTCTTGAAAAACAAGGCTCGGATCGGCGCGGTCGCCTACGAAACGTGGGGTATGAAGCGCCCGATGTGATTCACGAGGCCCAGCAGACAACGGACCCTGCATGGATCGGATCGCCGCAACCTTTTCTGGGTCGGGAGAGAGGCCTTGAGTGCGACGCCAACGAACTTGACGCTGGAAGTGGTGAAGCACTTCCATGCTGGAAGCACTTCTCCCGTTTGAGCGTGACTTCTGCCTTTGTTAGGGTACGGCCACGCTAGCAGCAAAAAACGCGCGCGTCATGCCGCGGGCGGCAAGTTGGCGTGGTGGCGAGCGCAAGAACTAGAAGGTACAGGCGGAGCGCCTCGCTCCGCTCGCCACTCGGCGGGCATGAAAACATATCGGAGGCTATGGTCAAGTCCACGCAGAGCCAATAGTCGCCCGAGACCTTGGGGACGACAACCAGCCCAGTACACCAGTCAGTCGGCGTGTCCGCACGACGAATCACGCCCTCTGCTTCTAGCTTGTCTAGCTCAATCATTACGACGTCACGGAGAGGAAGTGAAAGGCGCCGGGGTACGCTCAAGGAGAAAGGCGTAGCGTTCGGTTGCAGCCTGGTAGTGTAGACTTCGGGGAGCGTCCCAAGTCCTTGTAAGAGGCTGGAATCCAGACACAAGACGCCCAAGGGCTGTGTAGTCCCCGAGACTTGGTCGACAAACGTGGAGATGCCCAAGGCTTGGATTGCCGGGAAGCCCAGCAGCGGGACCGTCTTGGTTGCCAGGACGTAGAGCAGCTGCTTCGTGGACTTGCCGTGCCATGAGAGGGTAGTGACGTAAGTACCTATGACTGGCAGGATGTTGTTGCCAGGGCTTGTCAACTCGCTCTTGGGGTCTTGAAGCTTCGAGGGGACGCCGGGAAAAATTCTGGGTATCATAGAAACTTCGGCGCCGGAGTCCACCTTGAAGGAAAGTGGGCACCCGACGTACTTCGGGCGCTGTCCCGCAACTGTATGTAACTCAATTGAGCTGGCTGAAGGCTTCTGTGTGTGCTTCCCGTTTACGTGCTTGTTCTCGAGGCACACATTCTCAAAGTGGCCACTCTTGCGGCAAAAGTTGCAGGGTGCTCTGCGAGCCGGACAGTCGGCAGGAGGGTGTGATGCGCGCCCGCGGAATGGGCCCAGCTGCTTCGTTGCCTTATCAGCTGGCGCTGGCTTTCCCTTGCGAAGGCGAGCGGCGTCGACTGCGAGCGACGATGAAACAGCAGAGTCACAACCCTTGCGCTCGTTATCAGCGTCTTCGTGTTGGCGAATGTGCGTGAGCGCTTCGTGCAACATTGGTCTCGGGTTCCGACTAAGTTGGCCCGAGAGCTTGCGGTCAAGCGAGCCCACGAGAAAACGGTCTCGGGTGAGCCGCTCTTCGACGTCGGGCGAGTAGTTGCAGCGCTTGACCATCGTGCCGAGCGCAGTGAAAATTTGGAGGACGCTTAAGCTTCCCTTCAAGAGTGGAAACGCGATAGCATTCAAAGATCTTTGTTTCTCTCACCTACCGGCAACTGCAGCCTATGTAGCCGTAATGTTTACCGCCCAACTCTGGCAGTGAACGCTATGTACGAAGGCGCGCTTTCTAGTAGAAACGCGGCCTCTTTTGTGGGCTGCCCTTATTTTATTGTTTTCACCTTTAATATTTCAGCCTGAGAAGATTTAGCGTAAAAGGCATGCGCTGTCGGCGTTTTGTTTCAAGACAATTGTTTGTGAGCTGTCACTCTCAAAATTCCGAGGAATAATTTTGTAAAGAATGCAAGACAAAGTGTCAGCAACTTTAGTTGTGAAATATATTTGGAGGGCCTGCGTGGTTGGGGATGATTTTTTCGGCCGCGGGCGGCAATGCCGACGCCGAAGCCGGATTTCGTGCGACACGGGGCCCTAAACGCTATCGCGTTAAAAATGCGTCGGCCGTCTCACCCGGTTGCTGCGTACGGCCGTGAAAGCGCGCTGACTCGCACAGCTCATTCGGTGGGTGGACGAAGGGGTCGGTGAATCCTTATTCACGGCAGCGACGTCCTTCAGGACCGCCTCTCCCAGCGTGGTGGACGCAGGACAACCCTGGCTTGCGGGCCCATGCAGTAGAGCATGGACCTCCGTCGGAGCGGCGTAGGGTCCGGTGGCGAACGAGTAGTCCTCGTACTGCAGCAGCGATGTGGCCCAGGAGCCGGGCTTGTCAAAGTCAAACGCCGGTAGTGGAGGCAGCTGGGCCATGCCATGTAGAAACGCAGCGGCTGACGAAGCAGCGGACTTCCCGGCAGAGCCTTCACCGGTGGCCATGGCGGAGGGAAGGTGACTTCTTCAACGAAGAGTGGCGGCGGTGGGCGAGGCCGTGTGTCGAAGCCGCCAGCACGGAATCAGCCAAGCCGGATCCAGCCCACTTCTGACACCGTGTCGAGCGAGAGAATAGCACAGCAACCGATTCTCCGAGCGGGCAAGTGCCCAACAGGCTTTATTCAGCCCTTATATAGCCATGGATGCTGTGTTGACATCCAGCGGTACTGCCGTACACTACAATTCTCTTCCCTTGGCACCAATTCTGTATCCCAAATGGTCCACTTGTTATCTGCCCAACGCATTATACAGCCTGCCCAGCTCCATATTTGTCTCTTAATGTCAACAAGAATATCGGCTATCCTCGTTTGCTGTCTGATCCACACCGCTATCTTCATGTTCTTAACGTTAGGCCCAACCTTTCTCGTTCTATCAGTCCTTGTGTGGTCCTGAACTTGTTTCTTGAGCTTTTTAAGCTGGAGCTTTCAAAGAAGCTGTTTCTGAGCTTCTTTGTTAACCTCCAAGTTTCTGCCCCATATGTTAGCACCGGTAGAATGCAATGATTGTACACTGCTCTTTTCAACGACAGTGGTAAGCTCTTAGCGGAAATTTCGCGGTGCCTGCCGTATGCACTCCAACCCAGTTGTATTCTTCTGCAAATTTCCTTCTGATTATCACGGTTCCTAATGAGTAATTGGCCTAGGTAAACGTACTTCTGGAGAAACTGTAGAAGCTCACTGGAGATAATGAATTGTTAATTGTTTACTTGCAACGCAATTGAACATTACCTTTGTTTTCTGCATAATAATCTTTAGTCTTACTTGACGCTTTCTCAGTTCAGGTTCTTAAACATTATTCGCAACTTGCGGCGATTTTTGTCAACCACGACCATATAAAAGCCAACAGCCAAAGCAGCTAGCCAAGGCAAGGACAACAGTAATTAGCGCTAGTTGACATTGAAATGTGAAGCAATATTGACACGTATACATGTTTATCTTTCACCGGTGGCCGCTTTCCACCGGCTAACAAATGTTAAACATTATCGCTGGGCGCAGGACGCGCCTGTATCTGAAGTTTCTAGAACGTTATCGATGCTTCTTTCCGTTGCCTGTTTTCACCGACACTTATGTTATCCCATTGTATGACCAACGCGAATTGTCTAGAACTTTCTGGAAGACCCGCGGGCATCAGGGATTAATCTGGAACCTTCGACGACTCAGGTACAAAAGCCGACGCGTTTCACCGCTCATCAGATTTTCGACGATCGCCGACTGTGTTCGCCGCTATCGTTGTGCTTTGAGTGTAGCTTGCTTTTGTGGGCACAAGTTCGCCCAATAAACAACCAGTTTCGTCATACACAGTTTTGCGACTGTTTTCTTTACCGTCTCTACTACGTGACAGCTGGTGGAGGTGCTAGTTCGTTCATGCACCGAACGCCCCCGCAAAGCAGCCACCCAAGCCCGAAAACGGAGGACGAGGCCAACGTCGCCAAGGACCAGCGAGCTAGCCGTAGGCAGCAAGGACTTCTGCCGGAGTACGGACTTCTTCCCGAAAGGACCACTGCAATCAAGGCCAAGTCAACGACCTGAATGGCAGCACCAGCGTACCCCATCCTGCTGCAACAACCTCGGGAGCCACCGACCTTTCGTGGATCATCGGCTGAAGACCCTGAAACCTGGCTGGAGACATATGAGAGGACCGCGACGTTCAACAAATGGAGCGACGACGACAAGCTGCGCCATGTTTGTTTTTCATTGGATGACGCTGCTCGGACCTGGTTTGACAATATAGAGGCCACACTGGTGACCTGGGACCTATTTCGTGAGAACTTCGTGAGGACCTTCACGAATGTCGTGCGAAAGGAAAGGGCCGAAGTTTTATTAGAAACCAGAGTGCAATTGCCGAACGAGAACATCGCGATCTTCACGGAGGAGATGATTCGCCTCTTCCGCAACGCCGACCCCGATATGTCTGAGGAAAAGAAAGTTCGATTCTTGATGCGGGGCGTCAAAGAGCATCTATTCACCGGATTGATGCGCAACCCGCCCAAGACTGTTGCAGAATTTGTTTCGGAGGCCACAACGATCGAGAAGACGCTTGAAATGCGAGCCAGGCAATACAACCGCTGCGCATTGACAAACTACGCCGAAGCTCAAGAGCTAGGCGCCGACGACCTGCGCGAGACGATCAGAGCGGTTGTACGGGAAGTGCTGCAGAAATTATTCCCAAGGTCGCAACCTCAGGTGACTTCGATCGTTGACATAGTTAAAGAGATTCAGCGGTCACTGGAAGTGCCAGAAGTTCCGGCATCGCCTCAACCACAGCCGCAAGCGATGACCAAGGCCGCCGTCGCCCGTCGTCAAGGCCCCCCTCCGCGCTCGCGCCAGGGCTACGTAACGCCACAGTTCCGTCGTCCACCGCCGCCGCCGCCAGCACGCCCGCCCGTCGCCCAGCGCAGCTACCAGAGGAAGACGGACATTTGGCGCGCCCCCGACCACCGCCCGCTCTGCTTTCACTGCGGGGAAGCCGGCCATGTCTACCGCCGATGCCCATTCCGCGAGATGGGCCTACGAGGGCTCGCCGTCAACGCGCCACGTCCACAGCTTGGCGAGTGCCCACGCGACATCGCTGACTACCTCGTCGGAGCCCAGTGGCAGCCACGACGACCCTCACGCTCGCCGTCACCAGGACGTTACCTGTCGCCGCAGCGCCGATCATACACTGGCCGAGCCCGGGGCCGGTCCGTGAGCCCCTATCCGGGAAACTAAAGGCAGCAACCGATGGAGGTGCGGTTGCTGCACGACGCAATTCCGAAGATCCTCCGCCGCCGACGATGAAGATTCGCTAATCATCACGACGAATTATCAGCACGCCGCCTGGCAAGAGCCTTGACGACAACACTTCGCCGCCGAAAGACCTGCCGACGCGACGTAGCAGCAGCGGAGTAAGCCGACGCTGCCGTGATCCGACGCCACGACTTAACCGCAACGCCAGACGACGGTCTACCGACTCAGACGTGCTAATCGATGGTCATAACATCACCGCTCTCGTCGACACTCGAGCCGACTATTCCGTCTTCAGCTGCCCGTTCGCCGCCAAGTTGAAGAAGGTGAAAACAGCCTGGCAAGGACCCGATATCCGGAAAGCGCGAGGCCACCTAATCACGCCGACTGGAATCTGCACAGCGCGAGTCACGGTAAACAACTGCACTTACCCGGCGAGCTTCGTAATCCTGCAGCACTGCTCCAGCGATGTCATCCTAGGCACGGACTTTCTAAATCAGCACGTTGCAGTCATCGACTTAAGGTCCAAGTCGATAACGCTTACAACACACAACGCGATACCACCGGATACAAGCATAAGTTACCATGGCTTGAATGTGCTTAAAGAACAAGTCACCGTTCCGCCTCGCTCCAGCGTAATGATTTCCGTCGGTACCGAAGTGCCTGCAGACATGGAGGGCGTCATCAAGGGTGATCATCACTTACTGCTGGACCGTGAAATTTGCGTCGCTAGAGGCATAGCTGAGCTACGTGCAGGGAAAGCAAGGGTGATGCTCACGAACTTCAGCCCCGAATACAAGCACATTAACAAAGGCACCATGATCACCTACATCCACGAAATAGTATAAGCCAGCAGTGCTTTCGCCTTCACGGATTCCAGTGCACTTGCAACGACGACTATAGTATCTGAACCAACTTTCGACGTCAACCAGAACCTTCCCAGGCATAAGAAAGAACAGCTAAAAGCTCTACTCCTGCAATACAAGGACTCCTCCTCGTCGTCGTAAAAAGTTCGACAAACCCCTGTCCCCAAGCACTGCATTATAACCGACGAATATGTCCGCCCAATCCGTCAGAGCCCGTACCGAGTGTCGGCGCGCGAACGCGAGGCCATAAGGCAACAAGTCGACGAAATGCTACGCGACGACATCATCCAGCCGTCCAAGAGTCCGTGGGCGTCCCCCGTGGTGTTAGTGAAGAAGAAGGATGGAACCCTACGTTTCTGCGTCGATTATCGTCGCCTCAACAAGATAACGAAGAAGGACGTATACCCCCTCCTACGGATTGACGACGCCTTGGACCGACTCTACAACACAAAGTATTTTTCGTCGATGGACCTCAAAACCGGCTACTGGCAAATCGAAGTCGACGAGAGGGCCGGGAGAAGACTGCCTTTATAACACCAGATGGAGTGTTCGAGTTGAAGGTCATGCCATTTGGTCTTTGCTCGGCACCTGCGACTTTCCAACGCTTCATGGATACAGTACTGGCAGGCTTGATGTGGCAGACTTGCCTCGTCTATTTGGACGACGTCGTTTTGTTTGCCTCAAGCTTCGAAGAACACCTGCGGCTCCTTGAAACAGTTCTTCAAGCAATCAAAACCTCCGGACCCACGTTAAAGCCAGAAAGGTGCCGCTTCGCATAAGAGGAGCTCTTGTTTTTGGGCCACGTCATCAAGTGTGAAGTCCGCCCCGACCTTCAGAAAACTGCGCCCATCTCCAAATTTCCTCCGCCCGCCGACAAGAAGGCAGTGCTTAGATTTCTTGGACTGTGCGCCTATTACAGGCGCTTCGACAAAGGATTTTTCACTCATCGCGGAGCCACTGACGTATCTCACGAAGGCCGACGTCAAGTTCAAGTGGGAGACGCCGCAAGTCGAAGCATTTGAAGAACTGAAGCGACGCCTGCGATCGCCGCCAATACTGGCGTATTTCGACGAAAACGCCGATACCGAAGTCCACACCGACGCAAGCAGCGTAGGACTCGGCGCCGTGGTTGTGCAGAGGACTGACGGACTAGAAAGGGTTGTAAGTTACGCTAGCCCGTCGCTGCCGAAGGCGGAAACAAATTATTCCACAACCGAAAAGGAGTGCCTCGCCATCACCATGGCTACATCAGTTTCGCCCCTACCTCTATGGCAGGCCCTTTAAAGTTGTGAGCGACCACCACGCCTTGTGTTGGCTAGCTAACTTGAAGGACCCTTCAGGTCGCCTCACACGATGGAGTCTGAGACTTCAAGCATTCGACATCACCGTCGTTTACAAGTCCGGCGAAAGCACCCTGACGCCGATTGCTTGTATCGCGCCCCCGTCGAACCGCCGCCACAGGACCACCAGGATGACGACACTTTCTCGGGACGCATCAGTGCCGACGAATTCGCCGAACAACAGCGAGCCGACCCGGAACTAAGGAGCCTTGTAGAATACCTGGAAGGCAAGACCGTCATTGTGCCGAAGGTGTTCAGGCGAAGATAGGCGTCGTTTTTCTTGCAGAACGACATTCTCCTAAAGAACTTCTCCCCTCTCCGAGCCAACTACCTCCTATGGTACCCTCAGCATTGCGTCCAGAGGTTCTGCAAGCTCTCCATGACGACCCAACGGCTGGACACCTTGGTTTTTCCCCCACGCTCGCGAGGATACAAGAAAAATACTACTAGTCTCGCCTCTCTGCCGACGTCGCCCATTACGTTAGGACATGCCGAGACTGTCAGCGACGCAAAACACCGCCGACAAGGCCAGCCGGGCTTCTACAGCCGATCGAGCCACCTCGCCGACCATTCCAGCAGATCGGGATGGACTTACCGGGGCCTTTTTTGACGTCGACGTCCGGGAATAAATGGATCGTCGTAGCTACGGACTACCTCACCCGCTACGGCGAAACAAAAGCCTTGCCCATACACAGTGCTGCCGAGGTAGCCCGATTCTTCGTTGAGAACATCCTCCTCTGTCACGGTGCCCCAGAAGTCCCCATCACCGACAGAGGTACGGCCTTCACGGCTGAATTAACTCAAGCCATCCTGCGCTACAGCCAGACAAGCGATCGCCGGACCACCGCCTACCACCCGCAAACGAATGGCCGCACCGAGCGCCTAAATAAGACCATCGCCGACATGCTGGCAATGTACGTCGACGTCGAACACAAGACGTGGGATGCCATCCTTCCGTACGTGACCTTCGCATACAACATGGCCATGCAAGAAACGACGCACATGGCGCCGGCAACGACGCTTGGCGCCATGCTACCGGATGTCACCGACGAAGAAAATCTCGACGTTGCCACCTATTTGCAGCGTGCAGAAGAAGGTCGACAGCTCGCCCGCCTGCGCATCAAGAACCAGCAGAGAACCGACAGCCGACACTACAATCTTCGACGACGCTGCGTCGAGTACCAGCCCGGAGACCGTGTTTGGGTCTGGACTCCGATACGCCGACGAGGACTTAGCGAGAAACGCTTACGTCGCTATTTCGGACCATATAAGGCCATCCGACGTATTGGCGCACTAGACTATGAGGTTGTGCCAGACGGTATTTCGCAATCACAGCGGCGCCGTCATCCACGTGGTGTGTCTTAAGCCTTTCTACGCCCACTGACGAACTTAGGTCCTTTGTTGCTTTGTTGTTTTTGGCCATTTCTGTACACGTGGTTTCGTTTTTGCTTTCGTGATTGTAGCATCGGGACTATGCTTTTTAAAGGGAGGGCATTGACACGTATACTTTTTTTCTTTCACCGGTGGCCGCTTTCCACCGGCTAACAAATGTTAAATGTTATCGCTCGGCGCAGGACGCGACTGTATCGGAAGTTTCTAGAACATTATCGATGCTTCTTTTCGTTGCCTGTTTTCACCGACGCTTATGTTATCTCATTGTATGACCGACGCGAATTGTCTAGAACTTTCTGGAAGACCCGCGGGCATCAGGGATTAATCTGGAACCTTCGATGACTCAGGTATAAAAGCCGACGCGTTTCGCCGCTGATCAAATTTTCAACGATTGCCGACTGTGTTGGCCGCTATCGTTGTGCTTTGAGTGTAGCATGCGTGTGTGGGCACAGGTTCGCCCAAGGAACAACCAGTTTCGTCATACACAGTTTTGCGACTGTTTTCTTTACCGTCACTACTACGTGACAATATTGCATATAAAAGTGAACTAAAAAATAACTAGTCCCCGAGGGGGGGGGGGGGGGGCGATGGCACTGCCTTCGCTATAATCAGGCGTGACGCTACCAATTGTGCTACGACAACGGCCGTCAGTCTGGCCACTATCATGGGTCATTGTGTGTGCTAAATATGGCGGCAGATTCAAGACCCTCGGCAGTCTCGAAATAGCGAAGGCCTCGCATCTCAGAGCCCCGATGCTCTTCATACCATCGATAGCATACGAGAGTACATTGCTGCGTGTCTACTCCTATTAAGGGACGCCATCGGTCACAAGAGTATGTTTTCCATCCGCCCCCCATTGCACTGAGTGGAGCTGTCTGACATTCTCAGGGCTGTATGCAGTACACATAAAGTGCGAAGTTGGTTGCTTGAATGATGCCCGTCGGCCGTAGCAGAACTGGCAGTGCAACGCACGCGTAATGTGCGTTCGGCTCCCACCGGTGACCAGTTATGTTTTCGTCGACTTTCATTTCCCCCTTTCCGAATTTCAATTTCACCCACAGATAATTAATGCTATATTTTCCTAGGCTGCGTTGCCTGTTGGCTTTATATAGTCGTAACATACGTATGATTGTATTTCAGTTAAGATTAACCTTTTTTTATATTCCAATGTTCTTATTTTTTTAACATAATTTAGAGCAGTGACAAAGCCCGCATTCCTAAACAACTAATCCCTGACTGTGTACACTTTTGCAAATAAATCCCAAACAAGAGCGCCGTATTTAAAAAGCTAAAAAGATATTGTCGCGGTACGACGCCAAGAGAAAACTCGGAGACGTTCTTCAGGAACAACGAGACAACCAGTTCAAGCAAAACAGATCAGAGGCACGTCTTTTTCGTCTTCGGCCAAATCCTACCGACCCACTAGGGGGAGTCCGTTAAATGCCCCCCATCGTCGTTGTCTTCTGCCTAGAGCACACGCGTCATTTGTCCCTCCCTAGAAGAGCATCGTCCCGATGCTAGACCAGAAATGTCACTTGCGGAAGTGAGCATCGCGCGCATAGCCATTCGCTCACATACGGCTTCATGCGTACAACATGCACAAGTTCAGGACGGTGCGGGCGACGCCGCGTACAATTGGGACTATCGGGGATGACCTTGTATGTTACATCACTGAGTCGCCGCAATACTCGATATGGGTTCGCAATACTCGAACCGAATGATGAACTGCCCAATTTTCCTGAATTTAGTTACCCCACTATGCCCGATATACAAGTCAGCCCTCATCCCATCAGCAAACTAATTGACAATCTTAAATTGTCCTCTTGTGCAGGCATCGAGGGAATTAACTCCAAGGTGTTAAAAAATACCAAGCATAGTACAAGTGTCATCCTGTCTCACATTTTCCAACAGTCCCTGTCATTAGGAGTGGTGCCACAGGACTGGAAGGTGGGCAAGATTATCCCAGTTCCAAAGAAAGGTACTTCGTCATCACATAACAGCTATCGACCCATGTCATTAACGTGTGTGGCTTCAAAATTAATGGAGCACGTCATTTATTCGCATGTTACCAAGTTTCTAATCTCTGTTGACTTCTTTCACCCACAGCAACTTGGTTTTCAAAAAGGTTTATCTTGTGAGACCCAGCTTGCATTTTTTACTCGTGACATCAGCTCAAGCATTGATCGCAATATTCCCATAGACGCCCTGTTCCTCGACTTCGAAAAAGCCTTTGACAAGGTACCACGTAAACGACTATTCCTTAAGCTCTCACGCCTAAATCTTAACGCCTTTGTCTTCGACTGGCTGTGTGACTTTCTACAAAACCGGCAACAGTTTGTCTGTATTAATGGGCATACTTCCCCATTAGCGCCTGTTATATCCGGAGTTCCTCAAGGCACCGTCCTCGGACCATTGCTTTTTTTAACCTTCATCAATGACCTACCGACAAACATCTCCTCCTGTATTCGCCTTTTCGCAGACGATTGTGTCCTTTACCGTCCTATCCAGAGCTTCCATGATAACATTTCCCTTCAAAACGATTTACTAACTGTTGAAAACTGGTGTAGAACTTGGTTAATGTGCTTAAATATCAAGAAGACCGCCCATCTCATTCCACCGCCGAGCTTCCTACCAAGCTCATAGGTACGTCATTTTTGGCTCCGAATTATCTTTAGCTTCATCGTATAAGTACCTCGGAATCACAGTGACTAATGATCTCAGCTGGTCACATCATATAGCACGTTTAACAAATGAAGCTAACCGTGTCCTTGGCTATGTCCGGCGTAACCTTAAGTTTACCCCTCCTCACGTAAAATTGCTAACGTACCAAATGTTTATTCGTCCCAAGCTGGAATACGCATGCGCAGTTTTGGACCCGTACCACATTAACCTACAGAAATCTTTTGAGTCCATCCAAAACCGTGCTATTAGATTTGTCTTCTCAGATTATTCATACTATTCTAGTGTCACTGATCTAAAACTTACGGCTAATCTTCGTAGTCTTGTGTCACGCAGAAAAATAGCGCGCCTGTCCCTCTACCACAAGTTTTATCACTCGTCTCTTGCTCACTCGATTATCATACCTGCTCATCGCCTTTCGCTCCGCAACAGTCACTCTAAAGCTGTATACCCACCACCTGCGCGCACTACTGCGCACCTCAACTCATTTTTCATTCGAACAGCGAATGAGTGGAATCATCTGCACACCGACGCTGCGCACCACTCCGACCCGTGCCACTTCAAGTCATTCATCTAAGAACTCGTACAAATGTAACCCACCCCTCATGTAATACCCCATACCAGGGGCATTTGAGGTATCAATAAATAAATAAATAAATACATAAATAAATAAATAAAGTATCGCCTTAACAGCTTCTCGGAGAGGCCTCGTTTCGGTATGGGTGTCCAATCCCACACTCGGTCGCCGACTTCATAGGTTACGGTTCTACGGTGAGCATTAGCGGCCTGCTTCGTAGTCTTGCTGCTGGCAGATCCGTAAGCGCGCGAGCTGCCGAGCCTCTTCGGCGCGTTGCGTAGACACATCGGCGTCCTTATCAGTGTCGTCAAATTCGTGTGGAAGCATGGCATCCAACATCGTTCGTACATCCCGGCCATGAACAAGGCTGAACGGAGTCATGCGCGTCGTCTCTTGTTTCGCCGTGTTGTACGCAAACGCGATATAAGGAAGGACGTCATCAGAATTTTTATGATCGACATCCACGTACATTGAAAGCATGTCTTCGATTGTTTTGTTTAGACGCTCTGTCAGTCCGTTGGTTTGTGGATGGTAGGCCGTTGACTTCCGATGAGCCGTTCCACTTAGCAGCAAGACGTGATCTAAAAGTGCAGCCGTGAATGCAGTTCCTCGGTCCGTGATCACGACGCTGGGTGCGCCGTGTCGTAACACAACATTCTCAATGAAAAAGCGCGCCACCTCGGCTGCTGTGCCTCTCTGGATGGCCTTTGTTTCAGCGTACCGCGTCAGATAGTCGGTTGCGACGAGAGAAAGCGATTCCATGCAGTAGAAGTAGGAAGGGGGCCCAAAATACCCATACCAATTTGATGGAATGGTGTTCGAGGAACCTGGACAGGTTGTAGGAGGCCGGCTGGTTTCGTCGGAGGTTACTTGCACCTCTGGCACTCAAAACAAGTGCGAACGTGATGTTTCACGGCGGTGGTAAGTCTCGGCCAGTAGTAGCTTTGCCGCACTCTGCCCAATGTTCGCGTGTAGCCTAAGTGACCAGATGTCACCTTGTTGTGACAGGCGTGAAGTACATCCGTACGAAGAGCTGCAGGAATGACGAGCAGGTAGGGGGAACCGGTTGAAGAAAAGTTTCTTTTGTAAAAGACTTTGGCCCGCAAACAAAACGAAGACAATCCTCTTGCGAAAACTCTAGGTGCTTTCGCAGATCTTCCTTCTAAGTAATTGATGAGTGCAAGCAACTCAGGGTTGGATGTTGAGCGATGGCAGATGTGTCCAGAACACAAAGAAATGCTGTATCTTCTTCTTCGAGTGGAGAAGCCGACTCTATCGGCGACCGAGACAGGCAGTCAGCATCCGTATGTCGCTTCCCTGATTTGTACGTGACCGTCATGTCAAACTCTTGCAGCCTTAGGCTCCAACGCGCCAATCGTCCAGGCGGATCTTTAAGGTTAGTCGACCAACACAGTGAATGGTGGTCGCTGAGAACTTTGAAAGGGCGGCCATATAAATATGGGCGAAATTTCATAACCGCCCTTACTACGGCGAGGCATTCTTTCTCAGTTGTGGAATAATTTGCCTCGGCGCGTGAGAGCGTTCTGCTTGAATAGGCAATCACTCTTTCCGTGTTATCCTGCCATTGCACAAGAACAGCTCCCAATCCAACATTGCTGGCATCCGTATGGAGCAATGTAGGAGCTGTCTCATCAAAGTGGGCAAGCACTGGAGGTGTCTGGAGACGTTGCCGGAAGACGTTAAATGCTCCTTGCTCTTCGTCGCCTCATACAAAAGCAGCGTCGTCTCTCGTGAGGCGAGTTAACGGCGACGCAATATGAGCAAAGTCTGCAATAAACCGCCGGTAATAGGCGCAGAAGCCGAGGAACCACCGGACAGCCTTTTTATCGGATGGTACAGTAAACTGTGCGACGGCGGTAATTTTTTTCAGGATCTGGGCGGACACCGGCGTGGCTGACGACGTGACCAAGAAACTAATTCCGCAAAGCCAAAGTGGCACTTCTCCGGCTTCAGGGTGAGGCCGGCGGATCGTATGGACTGCAAAACCGCTTCAAGCCGTGCGAGATGTTCTTCAAACGTTGCGGAGAACACGATGACGTCGTCGAGGTACACTAAGCAGGTTTTCCACTTAAGACCCGAAAGCACAGTATCCATGAGGCGTTGGAACGTAGCAGGGGCAGAGCACAAGCCGAAAGGCAAAACCTTAAATTCGTATAGGCCGTCTGGCGTCACAAAAGCAGTCTTTTCACGGTCTCTGGGGTCTACCTTGATTTGCCAATAGCCGATTTTCAACTCCATTGAAGAGAAGTAACGTGCGTGTCGAAGCCTGTCGAGGGAATCGTCGATACGGGGAAGCGGGTAGACGTCTTTCTTCGTCACCTGATTTAGTTTTCGGTTGTCCACACAGAAACGCAAGCTGCCGTCTTTTTTCTTGACTAGAACTATAGGGGATGCCCAGAGACTCATTGATGGTTGGATCACGTCGTCTTCAAGCATTTTTGTCACCGGTTGTTGTATGGCTTCACGTTCTCTGGGAGCCACATGATAAGGATTTTGGTGAATCGGTCTCGCCGTATCCTCTGTAATTATTCAGTCCCTTGTTAGAGGCGTCCGACCGACTCTTGACGTCGACGAAAAGCAGTCGTTGAACGTGGTCAATAGCGTAAGAAGCCGTTCTCGCTCATGCTGGGGCAAAACAGTGCTGACGTCAAGTACAGGAGCTGGGTCTTGTGTAGGCACTTCTTCGAGTAGTGAACAGCAGCCGCGAACACCGTCAAAATAAGCCACAGCCGTGCATTTTGGAAGCTGCCATCTGTCAGTGCTAAAATTCGTTAGCAATAGGTTCGTGCGCCCGTCGGTGACATTTACAATTCCTCGTGCAACCGAGATACCGTAAGTAACAAAATGGTTATTTGGTCGGCAACTCCTTCGCAATGAAATGGTACGTCACAGGCCACTGAAGCAAGGATACATGACCGAGGTGGGATTACAACGTCGTCTTCTGTTAGACGAAATGGGTTGTGTTGCGGCGATAAGCAATTGACTAAACCAGGGCTCTTATAAAATGTCACCATGCAGTCTGGGATGGTAATTACGGCGCCATATTCCCTTAGGAAATCCATTCCAATAATCAAATCTTTACAGCACGCAGGAAGCACGATGAAAGCGGCCACGAAAGAAGAATCTCCAATGTTAATTTTTGCAGTACAACTTCCAGTAGGCATGAGTAAATGGCCGCCTGCCGTCCTTATGTGAGGTCCGGTCCATGGCGTCTTGACTTTCTTCAGGCGGAGGGCGAGTTCCAGACTTATTATAGAGAAGTCAGCACCAGTGTCGACTAACGCTGTCACTGGCTGTCCATCCACAAAACATCAAGGTCGGCGCTCACAATTTATTCGGGGTCGGTTACCGGCTTCTTGGCGTTCGGCAGCGGGCGAGTTGGGGGCTTTTTATCGTCTTGCGGCGGGCCTGCAACCTTACCCCCTGAGGTCGCCGCCTTCAGCTTCCCCGGCGGGGGCTGGGCGACCTTCGTCCTTGAAAGTCAGCAAAAGTACGTCCTGCAGGCATCTGGCGTGTAGGCGTTCGGGAGCGTGACCGTCGGCTGAAATCGGACCGAGCATTGGGCACGTATTCGTCATGCGGGTGCGCTATTGGAGGTCCCTGAAAATCAACGTCGTTGCGGCGTAGCTTGGAGTCGCCATTTCCACGTCGACCATCAGACCACGGACGAAGAGGTCGAAATGATGTGTCACGATGCCAGCAATGGCGCGAAATATGGCCAGCACCCCCGCAGTTAAAACAGAGAGGGCGGTTATCGGCGGTGCGCCACGCGTCGGATCTCCGAAATCGGGGCCGTCTCGTAGGGTCGTTTTGCGGCGTGGACCAAGGCGCGGCGAATGATGGCTGGCGGTATGTCTGCAACGGCAGCATCCCGGGTGTGCGCCTCAAGGCCTCCTCTTGCGGCGGCGACCAAGGAGCGGCTGTCGGAGGCTGGTGGTACGGGGGTGTGCTTGTAAAGGGTGGCGGACATCTGACAGCGGCGGCGTAAGTCATGGGACGCTGGTGGTCTGGACGATCGGCTGCCGGTAACGCCTGCCGGATTTCGTCACGGACCACTTCGGCGAATGACGCAACGGGGCTATCCAGTGTCGGTGTCAGAATCTTGTGAATTTCTTCACTGACGAGCTCTCTGATCAATTCACGTAAGGAGCTCTAATACTATGGAGTCAATGCGGTGACATTGATTGCGGTGCTGGTGGACAGTCGTTCGTACTGCCTGCATGGTTGATGAAGGGCCCGCTCAATGGCCGTAGCCTCTTTGATGAAATCAGCGACAGTGACTGGTGGATTCCGCACAAGCCCCGCGAACAACTGCTCTTTTACACCTCGCATGAGGCAACGCAACTTCCTATCCTTGGTCATGTTCGGGTCGGCTCTACGAAAGAGACGGGCCATATCTTCGGCAAACATTGTGACCGACTCATTCGGTTGTTGCACCCGTAGCTCCATCGATCAACTGCTGGGCGCGGTCGCGTCGGTCAGCACTTGCAAAAGTATCGGTGATTTTCTGCCGAAAGTCATTCCATGTCGTTAGGCTACCTTCGCGGTTTTCGTACCAAGTACGGCCATTGTCGTCAAGGGCGAAATAGACGTGGGAGAGCTTTTGCTGTTCGGTCCACTGGTTGATCTGTGTGACGCACTCGTACTTGTCAAGCCAGTCTTCAATGTCTTCAAAGGCTGCACCGCGATAGCGATCAGGAACCAGCGGATGAAGAACGGTTACCTGTTGTTGACTGGGAGACCGGCTGCATTGGGGTGCTTGCGGTGGGCTTGTTTCGGCCATTGCAAGAAGTGTGGGGCTCCGAGAAAGAGGTGGTTGAAGAGGGGAGAACTCCGGGGCAAGGCCTAGCAGTCGACGACTGAAGCGATACACGGGGGTTGTAACTGGGGGCAATGCGTCCGGGCTAGATGAACGACTCCCAGAAGGAGTCCGGAGCATCAGGCATGGTCAATACCCAGCACCTCCACCAGTGTCGCGGTACGACGCCAAGAGAAGACTCGGAGACGTTCTTCAGGAACAACGAGACAACCAGTTCAAGCAAAACAGATTAGGGGCACGTCTTCTTCGTCGTCGGCCAAATCCCACCGACCCACTACACGGAGTCCGTTAAATGCCCCCCATCGTCGTTGTCTTCTGCCTAGAGCACACGCGCCAATATGTATGTAGTGTAAAGGGGATTTATTCGGGTCGTAGAGTGGCAGCGACAAACGCAGCACCAGCAGGTAGGGCGTAGCCAGAGAGGAAATTGGGTACGAGCCACACGATGGCAACGAGGCTGTTCAGAGTGCCGATCTTCTTCCTCACAATCACCCCCCGGTATGGAAGAAAAATGTAAAATTATAGGGTTTTACGTGCCAAAACCACGATCTGATTATGAGGCACGCCGTAGTGGGGGACTCCGGAAATTTCGACCACCTGGGGTTCGTTAAGGTGCGCCTAAATCTAAGTACACGGGTGTTTTTGCAGTTCGCCCCCACCGAAATGCAGCCGCCGTTCCTGGTATGGAAGAGTAGCAGAGTAGCCATCCTGGCGACCTAGGCAGAGTTCAGCGGATCGTAGTATGGCTTGAGGCGGTCAATTTGTACAGTCTCTCACCCGCGACGACGGAAATTGGAAGATGGCGACACGGGTTCAACCACCTAATTAACGGGTGATATTTGCGCAACCACGCGGTATATAGGGCCCGTGGTACTTGGGAAGGAGCTTCGACGAAAGGCCAGGGGCAGTGACAGGCGGTTCCCAAAGCCACACGAGGGAGTCGATGGCAAAAGGTTGAGGAGGTGGTTTGAGGTCATGACGCTGTTTTTGGGCGACGCTGTTGAGCAGACGTCAACGAACGGGCAAATTGTCGCATTTCTCGGCATGCTGAGCGACCGTAGCAACAGGTCAGCATTCGGCAGGGTCCGGCCGGTACCAGTGAACCGTATCAATGGTGCTGGAGGGCTGCGGCCGTAAAGCAGAAAGAATGTTGAGAACCCGGTAGTGGCTTGGGAGGCAGTGTTATATGCGCATGTGACGAAGGGAAGTACAAGATCCCAGTTGGAGTAGTCTGACGCCACATACAGTGATAGCATGTCAGTTGAATCGTTCTGTTAAGCCATTCGTCTGTGGGCGATAAGCGGTAGTTGTGCGGTGAAAAAAGTTGTCGCAGTTTCACCTGAAAGGTGAAGCATCAATTGCGATAGCAAATTTGTAGAGAGATATACGGAGTAATGATATTAGCTTTATCAGCTGTATAAACTTGGACATGCAGCAGCACCGGCAACGCGCCGAACTGTTGTCGACGCCGTCGGCATTTTGCCCGCGGTCGCTCAAAATGCGTGCGGCGTTGGTGACTGTTGCCGGAGCCTCTGATATAAATAGGCACTTGGTGCCGCAGCTAAACGTCGCCTCCCTTCCCTCCCCCTTCCCCCCCTCCCCCACGGCCTCTCGCGCATCGGAAGAAGGCGCGTTTGCTCTACATATATGGTGATTGTAAAGGAGGAAAGAGACGCCTACTTCTGCAGCCCTTAAGGAAGCACGGCGCAGAACGCGCGTTTGTTCTCCGCCGTGCGTTCACTCCCCGTGAAAGAGCGCGTCCCTCGCGCCCTTTCACTCGCACATACAGCGTTCGGCGGCGCGCGGCCACGATTTCATCTCCATTGACGTCATACGGAACCTCACGGCGACGGCGACGGCGACGGCGACGCCGACGGCGACGGCGACGCCGACGGCAGAAATCTGCTTTTGAGTGTCCATATAATTGCTATCGCAATAATAATTTGGCATTCCCATAGGAGTGACTGCAGCACGTCCGAGAGGAATATAGGCGAAGCCGAGTGTAGGTCTTTGACACTCCGCCGTGACTACACTGGGGGTCGGAGTGAAAAGCGGAGCATAACTCGTTTCGAAGATGGCGGGGCACGACTAACAGCCATGTGCGGCCGTCAGTATGGTAGTTGCGGTGGTATAAAAGTCCGTCACGGATGGTGAAATGCTGGGCCTGTCGGCGTAACGCTCGAGTTGCTGAAGCCACCGGAGGGTTGGACAAACTATCGAAAATCATGACGATCCATGCGTCGTTTCGTTGCTCCGAGGTCATGTCCATGATGTCAAGGGGTGAGATACCATGACTGTCGGTAGAAGTACTGGCGTCTGAATTAACTGGGAAGCGCGAGAGGGCATCGGCGTCAGAGTGTCTGCGTCCTTGCGGACGCTGCCGAATGCGTGCATGGCTTCCGGTGTCGATAGTGTGCGAAACAGTCGTTGTGCAGCCGAGTGACATTGCTTGACAGTCAAAAGAGGAAGAGAAGCCATGGAGCAAGTGAAGAAGTTCGGCTCGCTACGTCGTCGTAAGGTCACTGGCAATAGACGGCGTAAGCGAACGTGGCAGTGACTGAGGAGGCGATTCTTCGAGTGCGGCAAGATAAGCGGAGTCGTCCATTGTGCCAAAGATTGAAGGTGAAGCTAGTGGCTCTGCTCTCCCAAGGCTTCCACGGCGGCGTAAAGTAATCGGTTCGGCCGATGGTTTTACACACGCATCAGAGAGACGCCAGTGATGAACTCGAGAACAGCGAATGGCAGTGGTAGTGGTCGGCGGCGAACTAAGAGTTCAGACGGCGTGAAGAGTACTGTGCCGGCATCTATACCGAGGCACAAGATACACTGACAAGAGCAGAAGACCAGGCAGGTATAACGGTATCTTATGAAACGGTGATTTTGTGACAAGGGCCCTTGTTGGCATGGGTAATATCTGACGAAAACGGAAACAGCTCAATTTCGGCGCAGGTGCAGTCGATGATCGCATGATGTGTGGAGAGAAAGTCCCACCCGAATATGACTTCGTGAGAACATGATGGCAACACGATGAATTCGATGACATATAGAACCTCCTGTTTCATGACACGAGCGGTGCACGGACCGGATGGCTCGACGTTTTGCGCGTTGGCAGTCCGAAGGGATAATCCAGAAAGCGGTGTCGTCACTTTTCCAATTTTGCGGCAAATACGGGCATCTATCGCGAAAAGTGCAGCGCCGGTGTCGACAAGAGCTAGCGTCAATATTCCTTCAATTGCAAATTCAATAACGTTTTTCGGGGAATTGTGAGACCTTATACATTTTGTTGACACCACAGTTCTTGCCTCCTGAACTGCGATATTTAGTTTTCCTGGCGCAGAGGGCTCCGCCGACGGTGCATGGGCGAAATGGAGCGGCGGCGAGGAGATGGTGAACGGCGAGCGGAGAAAGCGGTCTCGGCGGCAGGAGGAGATTCATAGGTGTGCGAATAATTGTGGCGTTGTTGGAAACGTGGCACATATGGACGCACATTGTTGGAGACGTTCGGTGCAAGTAAGCGCCATTGACATGCCACGTGTCCAGCATGGCCACAATAAAAACAAATCGGACGGTTGTCTTCCGTGCGCCAATAGTCTTGAGGTCGTGCATGGTCTACCACTGGTCGGGCGGGAGGGGATATAGGCGAGCGCGAAGGTGGGCGAAGTGGACCGTAGGTCAGCAGTCCAGGTCTCGCAGCGACTTCGGCGTACGTCAGAGGAGCGGCAGTCAGAGCCTGATGGAAAGAAGGCGGGACGTGGTTGACTACCTGCTCCTTGATGACATATTGTAGAGCGGGCGCCAATGGAGAACTCGACTCGCCATGTGTAAGCGGCATCAGCGAAAGCTGACGAGCAACTTCTTCACGGACGAACTCCTTAATGTGGACTAACAGCGAAGTGTTATCCGGGGCAACAGCCAAACTCGACATTGAAGTGGGCTGTGGAAGAGATTGGTGGGAGGCTACGCGTTGTTTGCGTAGTTCATCGAAGCTTCGGCAGAGACTGACGAGTTCGGACACTGTTTCCGGGTTTTTCGCAAGCAGCATCTGAAAGGCGTCGTCTTCAATGCATTTTAAGATATGCCTGATCGTCTCAGCATCAGCCATTGTGGCGTCAACGCGGTTACAGAGGTCGACAACATCTTCTATGTAACTGGTAAATGTCTCCCCGCTCTGTTGCGCACGACCACGCAAACGTTGCTCGGCGCGAAGCTTGCGAACAGCGGGGCGACTGAATACCTCCGTTACGCTAGCTTTGAAGGCCGCCCACATCTTGAGATCACGTTCGTGGTTTCTTTGCCACACGCTGGCGACACCGCTCATGTAAAACGACACGTATTTCCGCTTTTGGGTGTCGCCCCAGTGGTTGTGGGTGCTCATCGGGTCGTAGTAAGCGAGCCAGACTTCTACGTCATGCTCGTCTGTACCACTGAAGATGGGTGGATCGCGTTGACGTAACGAGCCAGGACAGACCATTGTAGTCACCGGGGCAGCGGGTTGTGGTTGTGATGGTCCTTCTTCCGGCATAATGAAGACAGGCTGTAGTGTCTGGTTGCGAATTTCCAGATTTCCTGTCGTACCCAGCACTTCCACCAATTGTAAAGGGGGTTTATCCGGATCGTAGAGCGGAAGCGACAAAACGCAGCACCAGCAGGTAGAGCGTAGCCAGAGAGAAAACTGGGTACGAGCCACACAATGGCAACGAGGCTGTTCAGAGTGCCGACCTTCTTCCTCACAGTAGCAACACTTTGCCAGATACCGGGAACGTTTGAGCAGTTTCGCTGCCAGAAAACAATGATGCAAGAAAGCTTGCTAATCAAGAAATAAACGCCTGTACTCCATGACAGGGTTTTTGAAAATAGATGTCTGTGGTCTTGACGGACTAAACGCATTGAATGAATGAGATAACACAGTTAAACTTCGGGCTGGCTCGCATGGTGCGCCTTGGAGAAGGAGCCAAGCCTGTGGCTCAAATGTGCGGCATCTAAAACAAAAGGAATTGAACTAGAAGACAGCACACACTAATTTGATATTGAAAAACAGCCACTGGGGTCAGTTGCTATGGGAACGTCGGCCAACATTAGCTCCTATAATGTGCCAAGACGCCGCAAACTAACAGGGAATTGCACTGGTAGTTCTTGCGCAATTAATCGAATCTTCGAGTGAGCACTCAGATTTCGCCAATCCGAATCGGCCAGCGGAAAACAAATTACAGCGGAAGTCACAGTGCACAAACGGTTCTGGAAATAGGGGGGGGGGGGGCGATATAACCGTAAAGCTATTCCACATTTTCTATTCCAATTCTGCAATCACCCCTCCACGATTTGTGAAAAATTTTTCGGCTAACCCTCACTTCCCCTATCTGTTACGCGATGCCACAAAAACCGCGATAGCTCCCCATCTGGTATGACGTGTGCACACTGATTATGCATGATTAAACCACAAAGGAAAAAAATAATTATTCCTGATTCGACACCTTTTCGCTATTAGCCTTCTGCTATTGTTCAAAAGCATTCGGGCTGCGCCCACTTCGCCTGTCTGCCACGCAATGTCACAAAACCGCGGGAACTCACCGCGTCGAAGTGACGTACGCATTGAAGGTGCGTTAATACGCCGAACGAAACTGATTTTTTTAATAAGAGACTGCCGCGTTCCGAAAGGAATAGAAGATGACTGCCCGTCGATCGCTCAGGCACTCGCTACTTCGACCTGAGCATTTATTTATGTCCGTATTATAAACCTTCTTGCGTGGCTATGAAACGTTATCGAGACCTTTCGGCACGTATACGATATCGCTCTGCCAACTCTTCCTTGCTGAGGATTCATTTTAGGGGCATTCTTAACTTTCCGTTGCACGCCGCCTCGATTTTGGACCAGCCACCACAAGCTAAGTAAGGGGAAGCAGACCAATCGGAGACGCCGGCACCACCCTCTTCATCCGGTTATCTATTTTCACTGCGCTCGGTCAGCTCCATCGAAACCCTCTCCGCTTGAACGTGCTCCTCGCTTCTTTTCAGCCAATTAGATAAGAAAAACCGCTCAGTGTAGGCAATGTTCGTTTTAAAGTGAACTAAGGTCACCTCCTATAAACGAAGAGAGCGTTTGATTGGGCTGTTCAGAAAAAGCTGTTGCGGGTCACCGCCTCATGCTTCCGGCGGCGGTTACCTAATTTTGACGTCAGGAGATTGGAATAGTTTTACGTTATATGTCCCGGGGTTAAACTTCCGTTTGGTGCGTTCTCATCAACCCAGTGGAACACGTGAACCCGTGCCAGATATATCAGGCGGATTCTTCTTGGCTGAAAAAAGAATTTTTGCTCTGAACCCAGCAGTAGCATTGACGATAAGCTGCGTGCTGTGCAATGATCAATGTTAAAAAACGCGTTCTTGGCGCGGAGTAAATTGGTTAGAAAGTGCCTTTAGCGTCTGATTATTTTTTTCTCACTAGCTATGTAAATTAATTTTGTTTGAGGAATAATAATGACTCGCTTTTACATGTCAGGTATGATGGTTGTTAAGCCGGAAAGCGGGAAGTCTGCGGCGGGTAGTGCACCTACGAAGGCATCATCAGAAACGTCACCAGGCCGAATAGCACCAAGAAGCCGCAACGTCCCGCGCGGTAATCCACCATCACCTGCGAGCAGCTCTGTTGACACGACTGTTCCTACGCCTCGATTGCTGAGAACCTCCGGCCATCGAGGAGGTGCGAGGTGGGCCGCATGGACCAAATTGTCGGTAAGTAAACGCCTTCAGTCTCAAATCCTTGCGTTCAGTTAAGTGGTTCAGTGAGGGACTACTGGGATTACCTTTCCACGTGCGTTGTTACAGTAGTGTTCAGGTGCTGTAAGGAGGAAAGATTTTTCTTTGACGTTATTGGTTATGACGGTTCACTGGCATTTTTTCTAAACTTCGCTATATATAAATGTGAAAATACGTGTAAAAATGTCTGAGTTTCGCCTGAAAGGTGAAGAATTGATTGTGATAGCAAATTAGTAGAGAGGTATACGAAGGAAGCATAGTAGTTTAATGGGCCGTATGAAGTTGTAAACATTCGCTTACCAACTAAATGGAGAAGTATGGTGTCACGCGCGCACATGTAAGCATGAACACATCTCGCTCGTGACCGCGGAAACTCGCCGTGAAACCGCGGATTGAGAAAGCGCGCCAGCAGCCGCGGGAAAATTGACCTTCGCGCTGTCTCTTGTCCCGCCTCAACGCGAACTAAACGTCGAAAGTACAGCGCATACGATGCTACCGGCACTCGGCGCATCCACTTTGTCCCCATCGCAGATCGTTTTCAAGATGAAGCCCGCGCGGGCACGCACTTCGCCCACAGCGCAGATCGCCTTCAAAGATACAACGCCCGCGCAGCCGTGCTGTAAGCAGCAGCCGACGGAGCAGAAAGCACCCCCTCCTCCTTCTACCTCTCCTTCGCCTCACCCCTGTGCCTCGCGCACGAAATAAGAACGCGCGCTTCCGGCCTGCCTTCCTCCCTCGCGTGCACTACATTGAGCCGCGTTTGCGGGCTCACTCTCGTACGCTTTCACTCGCACACACAGCGTACGGCGCGCGGTGACGATTTTATCGCCATTGGACTTTATACGGAACCTAACGGCAATGGTGCCGATGGTGACACCAGCGGCTGAAATGCGCTTGGAGTGACCATATAATTGCTATCACAATAAAACACTGATTTAAAGTAGTACAGAAGACCACTTTGTCAGCATGCACACAGCCAACTGATAGTAAAGTCAGCATGTGCATCGAAAGCAGTAGCCTACAAAAACTGTTACCACTTGGTGAACGTTAGTGTGATCCCTTTTCAAACAATCAGTAGTATGTTGTGACAATATGCGTGAGTGACCTTCTCACTTTCAGATGCTATAGACCTTTTCACAAACCGACGTTTGAGCAGCGCCATTGGCCGACACGGGCGACGTCTAGCGTCAGAACATGTTATGCCGCCATTTTGGACTGTACGCCTTGAGAGAGTAGGCCGGCCGTACTTCGGTTGTGTGATCTTCGCCTCGCATTATTTCGATTGTTTTCTTCCGCTTCGCTTGTCTTGTGCCGCTTGACTTGTTACATGTTCCACGTGCTCGCGTGAGCGTTCAGTGTAGTGTGCCATGGCAACAGCAAGCCCAGCCAGTCGATGTGGTGTTTCGTCGTCGGTAGCGGCGGCAGCCGCGTCTGCTTCGTCGAGACCTGGCGTGCTAATCAGCAGTATATTTCATTGTTATTGCTGGGCACATGTGACCGTATCGTCGATTGAATCTGATCACCAATACGTTTCGCGGTTGAGGGTTGCTTGATTTAGCGAAAGCAGGCGCGTACGTAGCTATCGGGCAATGCTTAGAACCAGGCGCCGGCGACCCGACGACGCGTGTGATTGGTTGGTAGATATGCGGTGGTTACTCTATACGCTTCCGACGCAACTGAACAGCTCAATCATGCAAAATTTATGGGATCTGGTGCGGTGCAGGGTGCTTATAACCAAATGTCAAAGCATAAGCGTGGCGATCGAGCAGCGTGGTACCTGCAGCCGACCGACGCGTGACAGTGATCACAGATGCCAGCGCAATTGATACAGCCCAGGTGCTAGATTTTTATTTTTATTATTTATTTATTTATACATACTGTCAATCCCAATAGGGATTATAACAGGACTTGTTGCAAAGATATATTTGTTTACCTATTTTTCACGTTTGTTTACCTGGAATGGCTTTTCTTTCGAATGTCTGAATTTGGAACAAGCTTCGCTCACGGTGAACCTTAACGTAGATCGTGCGCGAAGTTTGTATTGAAGATATCGCGTACGGCAAGAATTGTTCGTGTGCGCTATCTCTGAAGCGAAATAAGCCAATAATATTGTAGCGTTAGGGCCATCTCTGCTCTTTCTCTTGTTTCCCTTACACCGTCTCACTGTGATATGTTCATAATAAAGTAATGTTGAGTCTTAACAATTGTCGAATAAATACATCTGCGTATGACTGTAAACCACTACTGACCGTGAGTGAAAAGCGCTTAGTGGTCAGCGAAGCGGTCACTGCACGCACGTAAGTATTTCACTTGATCGACGGTGCGACTAATTTATTTTTTTCGTTACTGTTATTCTTGCAAGCATGATGCTATTGTCCGCGTACCCATGCGAATACCGTTTTGTTTTTACGTTCTTACTTGCGCGGGCTCATTTAGCGCGTTTCTACGCCACGCACAGTTAGCGCATTACGGTTCCCCAACTCTAGCACTGGAACTAGGCCGCACTGTAGAGGTTCAGATGTTCGTTTTTGCATTCTCTTGCTGCCCAAGCACATAGACAACGCTCAAAGATGGGTGAGCTCGATGCAGCACCACACTGTTGAAGTTAATTATTTTTATGGGGAGGGCCACGCAGGGTGCGTGTGAACGCAGAGACAATGTTTTGGTGGACACAGGGTCTGCATAGATCTTCTATAGGACACGATTTTTCCAGATAGTTGCGAAGTGTATTTACCGACTAGTTCTATCGCAGAGTGCTCCAATTTGTCTTATACTGGTGTCACACGGTCACTTTTGATAGCAATCGAAACCGATCTGGATCGGAATGTTCGACCACGGTTGGCTCCCTTCCGCAGATTGAGCAAAGAAGCCAATCGCGACCAAGAAATTCGACCCAGATCGGGCTCGATCACGATCAGAAGTGCGCCGTGTGACCCCCGTATTAGGCACTCAAATGAAGTCGTGTTTGAAAGAATAACAAATGTAGCCTCTGCCACTACATACGAGAAAATATTGCATCGAAGAGCTGACAATTCTCGCAACCTATTGGGAAATGTGCCGAAAAGAGTTTACCAAAATACGTTATTTTACTGATGTGTGCATTGGTTCACATTAGACTGAAATGCCAAGTCCTCAGGTGATGCAGGAAACCGGCGAAGCGTCAACATACCACATCGCGGCAGTGGTCTCGCGGAGTGCTGTGTTGTGGACACACTTAGTCCCCAAAATCGGTATTTTCCGCTGGTTGTTTGTGCACCCATAAACTGCACAGTGCTGGCCTGTAGCCTTTTGATGAGTATATATGCCGCTATTTACGAGCATAAGTCATTCGTGACAAAAATGAACGGAAACATCGAAGGAAAGCTACCACTCCGCAATGCAAGCGCAAGGCAAGCTCACGGTCCAGACCGAACAGGCAACACTGACACATACTCTCCACGCCAGACCGTCGGAAGCGCCCTCGTGAAAATGTCTATACTGCGTATACGCGGTGAACGAGTTAACGTGCACCATATTTAATATAAGCAGCAGTGTCTGGGCCAAGCTTGCATACAGAACAGCGTAAAATGGGCGCCTGAAACCCTGACGAAGCATTGGCTGCTCTTTAAATGATCTGCATCATGTTAACATACATTTGAAAAGGCCATCAATATATAGTCCTTCTCTAAGTAATTAAGAAAAGCCGCAGTTTCGCCCGAAAAGCGTAAGGACAGTAGTTTTATTGGACGTATAAACTTGTAAACATTTCCTTACTAAATTAACAAGCCTGTTGTCACGCGCGCACAGGCAAACACAAACACATCTCACTCGACGAGCGCGCACACTCGCTGTAATAACAACACCGTGGTAATAACGCTGGCGTCAGGAAGATCGGCAGCAGCAGCCAGCGAATCGACCTTCTCCTCTCGCGGCCGCAACATATATATACATAGCGCACACGACGCTATCGGCACTCTGCCCCCATCGCAGATCGCTTTCAAGATAGGACCCAGGCGGCTGCGCCGTACGCAGCCACCCCCAGAGTAGAAGCCCCTCCACGGTGCCTTGAGCTCGATGGAAGACAGCGCGCTACCTCGTCGCTTCGTTGCCCTTGCGCGAGCCATCATTGTCGGCACACCCTCGCAAGCCTTCACTCGCAACTACAGCACACGGCGTGCGGGCCTGAAGTCTACACGGAACATCGCGGCGACGCCGATGGTGGAAATGCGCCTGGAGTGTCTATATAACTGCTATGGGAATAAAATGAGCTCTATCTAGCCTTGTAGTCATGAACTCTATGGCCAATGCGTGAGTACTAAGCTTTAATACCATGTACACCCTTACAAAAATGGGTTTGACCTTTCAGTCACCCGCGAGTCACCAACCAGTCACCCCAGTCACCTCCCTGTGGACTCGTCCTTCCTGTATACCTAGTCTGCAGATTTTCTGCAGACTCCGTGTAGACAGCCTGCGGACTTGTCTGTGTAATGTGCGTGCACGCCCAGTGCGCGCGCGTGTGTGTATACGTATACGAATATATATATTCTGAACCATGAAAGGTTTTATCATTAAAAAAACGGTTAGTTTTGCCATTCTTACATTACGAAAACTTTGCCACTGATTGCTATAAGCACAGTCTGACAATGGCAGTAACCAAAGGCAATTAATTAATATTAATTGAAATGAGGTAATGGCTACATAACCTGCATTAAATACAGCAGTGGAACTATGGGTCGATTCACAGCATGGATGTGCGCATACATATATACAGGGTGCCACACAACGCCATGCGATCACCGTAAACATGGTCGCTTCTGTTGCCGGCCAACAGATGGCGCCACCGGGAGCGCGGGAGTGCCGGCAAAATATACAGGTGCTACTATTTTCCCGTCTTCAGCTGTCGGCATGTCGGTACATGTGCGTGCGCGCTGCATTCACGCCGGCCGATGTGTAGTTTATTGGTGTGTACGCCGTGCCGACAGAAAGTGTGGTGCTTTTTCTGTGTATTAATGATCCAAAACGCCTGGGACCGCGTAATGTAGCGTGCAGTATCTTTCGTGTGCTACGCCGATGATTATCGTAGTTAGGCCCGTTCGCACTTTCTTTGTTCCTGGCTCGTAAAAAGCCTCAGGTACTCTCGCCGCGCTCGCACCGGATCACAGCGCACGGAAGAACTTGTTGAAAGTGGTGCTATCACGTGCTATTAGTTCATCTACAATTGTACAGTGCTTACGCTGGATGGGCCGTGCACCGACGGTTCTTGCCGCGGTACCTGTACGATGCCGCGGAACCTGTGACACGAAGGAGTGGTTGCCGAGTACGCCTAACAGGTAAGTCCGGCGCTTGCGCGAATTCTTGTAGTCTGTGAAGTGTACATTGTTGTATAGATCGCAAGATGACTAGTAAAGCGACAGAGATGATAGATGTGCTTTCCGAATCTTCGTTGTTTTGTGGCAGTGCAGATATTGCATACAGTTTCATGAAAATTGCCCTGAAACGTGTTGATGTTGGCTGAAGCTTTATCGATTAATTGATTTCTTCCATGAGGTGTCCTAGCACCGGGGATTATTTGATCTGAATGGGCACAAAAATTCAAGCAGGAAAAGTTACCGTTTGGGTCCCTAATTTCTCAGCGAGAAATATCGTATACATATTTCTAGAAGTACGTCGATGTGTTGTCTTCACGGCTAACGACTGCGTGAGATGGCACCAGATTGCTGTGTCTGACGCATTGCCAAATTTTAGCTTATATACAAATTGTTCTATTTATAGAATGTCGTCAGACAGCCTGCATTTCTTGTGTTGGATGTCCTGTGTGTTCTCGTGTATTTGTAAAGGTTTCTGATTTTACTAAGATGCCGAGATTTCGACAGCAATGTTTCTTTTTAAACGAAATATCTTTTTTTGTTCTCTCTCCTGAAAAGGGGGGGAGGGGGTCTGTTCTTTTTCCGCGCATCGTCCTTTGGGACAGTGCTTTGTTGCGCCGCATAAATTAGGTTTTCGAACGCTTTTCATGTGCTAAAGGATTTTCTTCATAGTACAATTCACATTTCACTTACTACAGATCTGCGTTTGAGTGAAGCTTTTGATAGTATATTCATGTTTGCTGCAGTGCCATTTACATGTTAAATAACCGCCTGTGATGTAATAATCGGACATTTGTACAGCCAGATGCAGCTTCCTGGAGCTGGTTGTACGAGACTTTTCATAATATAACATGATCTTGTTAAATCGCAAGTTTGAAGTTAAAACAGCGATTACAGTAAACTGAATTTTTTTATTGTTTAGGAAAGTCACGATTTTGGTGAGCCAGAGGCATCTCTACACCCCATACGAACCTCCGGCACTTCTGCAACCTGACAACACGGCAAAGCGTCTGATCTGCATGCTGCGACAAGGTGTGTACAAAACGGTCACTGTTGGTATAATTCATACCGACAAAAGCAGGAGGGCTTTAGTTACCTCTATTGTTACAATTTTTTGTAGAATTCTAACATCCGTGCCTACACAGATTCTGTGTTCTTAATCATATTTCCCTAAGTAGTCAAAATTGTGTAATACATTTTTTTTGGTGGTGCGGTGGGTATTGATTCCTATAATACTACAGAGAAAGGGACCTCAGAACAAAAAGCCACAAAAGGTGGTTTAAAAGTGTTCGAAGCCCGGAATTCAACATTCCGTAATACAGCACTCTGGATTCCAATTCATCTCTATTCCGCGTCGTCATTGTTGACTTACCAAAATTCAGGAAATTGCTCAAGCTGCGTAACCATTGTATTTTGCCAATATACGGCAAGATATTGTTTCTGATATTGTTTCAGGGTTGTACTTCCCAAGATATGTCCCTAAATTATGTCTCTAAAATTCACTCTCCTTCTTTTACAGAATATACATGCAGCAAGTTCAAGTGCGCAGACCTCAAATTGAAGAGGGCATAGGCTCCATGCTGCAGAAAATGGGGTCCAAGAGCGACTCCTCTTCCAAGGAATCAAGTGGCGAGTAGATATTCTGACTCACTACTTCATCGTTCGTTGTGCTGGGGCATGCACTGTGACACACAAAGGTAGTGGAGACAAAAACACATGACAAGTGAAGCGCAAACTGTCAACTGAGTTTGGTGAACAAGAAGGAAGAACCTATACCCGAAGCCACTATAATCAGCTGGCTGCGGGTTATATGTGCTAAAAAGGTGGAGATAAGATAATCATAATGAATCAGAACTTACAAGGCGACCCACTTGAATCATATCGAGCCGATAATATGTTGGAAATTGAGTGACTATAAGTCAGAGCCACAGACGGCTCGCTCACGCAGGCTTCAGCACCAGCCACAACTGTGCAAAATGATTCCCATATCTCTCGTCACTTTTCGCTTGCTTCTGACGAGGATTTCCGCACTGTGAAAAAATGGTGTGCAACCGCATCTCGTGCAGTACACAGCCAAGTTGCCTGTGCATTTACTAGGCTGGGAGCATATCTGTGATCCCAGTGCTTCAGATTACAGCACCAGTGCACAACGTAAGCGCAGTTGCATGTGAGCGGTACTTTGTAAATGACTCCCGCTTCGCACGCAACATGTCCCCAATTTTTCATGTGCGAAGAGGCAGTTGTTTATAAGATACCGCTCACATGCAACCATGCTTACGTAGGATAAAAGTGCTGGTGCTTAAATCAGTCTCTAGGGGAGCACAGATATACTTTCAGCCTAGTAAATGCCCCAGTCAACTTAGCTGCGCACTGCACGAGATGCGGTTACACACCGTTTTTTGAAAGTACGAAAATCCTCCTCAGAAGCAAGCGCGCAAAGTGATGAGTGAGGTGGGAGAAGCATTTTGCATGGTTGCGGCTGCTGCTACAGCCTGCGTGAGTGAGCCATCTGTGTCTCTATCTCATCACCTAACTCAATTTCTAACTTATCACCTCTACATAATTCGAGTGGATCACCTGGTCGGTTCTGATTCGTTGTTAATATCTTTTTTCTGCCAGTGTGCATGTAACATCCAGCTGAAACTAGCGGCTATGAGTATAAATCCTTATTCACTAAACTAGGCTGACATTTTGCGCTTTAGTTGTGTGTTTTAGCTTCCACTAACTTTGTGTGTCACAGCACAACAAACGATGAAGCTAAACTAGAGCCTTTTTAAGCATTGCTTACCTCACTCACTACTTCATTCCTTGGATGACATATTTTTGGTTCGAACCTGGCCGCCATGAAAAAATTACAGACGAATAAAGAGTGCAAAAAATACTATTGCGTCTGTTATTTCATTGCATGTGTGCATGCATGCCAGTTCCCGATAGGTGGGCTACAGAGGTTCTGACAAGTGTCTGCTCATTTTCTGCATCCTGTGACCACAGTCTCGACAGACTTTCTGCAGACATTCTGCATTCTGCGGCTACACAGGCTCTGCAGACTTTCTGCAGAAAGGGTGTACCAATTGCCCGCTGGGAGGTGACAGGAAGTGACAGAAAGTCTGTCACCTGTCTGCACGTATTCTGCATCCCGGGTGACTCAGAGTCTGTAAGATTTCTCCAGCAATACTGCAACTTTTTTTGTAAGGGTGCACCCCTGAGAAAAAGTATATGGACCACAGGGTCGCCGACAAAACAGAATTATTCGTAATTTACACGCGTAAAGTGAAACTGACAAGTGCACTAGAAAATTGGCAGTGCCAAGTTTGGACTGCCGTGTTTGATTTCAAGTTGAATTCACAGGCACATGAGAAAATGAGTTTTTTCGGGCACTCCCTAGTCCGTATACTTTTGCTCCCGGTGTACATTTAACTCCACAGCGTTAAGGGCCCCGTGTCGCAGGTTTCCGGCGTCGGTATGAATGTCGGCGTCCGTGGCGGGGAAAATCAACCCGAACCACGCCGACAGCGCAGGCCCTCCGCATGGCGCAAGGTGTTAATGAACAAAAATTGATTTTTCACAGGGAATCCGTCAGAAAAATGGTAAAGTATGACTTAATCACAACCTACAGACATAGTGGCGTCGGACTGTTATTTTAATGTACGAAAAACATATTTCTGTTCCGAGGAAACTCAAACACAAACCCTTTTTACCAGCATTTCTACCATACCAACAGCGGCGGGTTCAGGTCGGCTACTTGAGAAAATATTATCCAGATGGCGCTCGCGTCCTCGGCAGGTGGAATAAGTGACCCGTAAAACAGCAAGGGATTCTGGGATGCGCCGTCTGCTCGCAGTTTCCGGTTCGAGGAACTGCAGCCACCGCCACCTCAACGCCGTTGAAGCCTATTGATGCGCTTGCAGTCCAGCTTTGTTACACACGAAGATTACCCGGTTGCAGGCGCCTAGCAAAACCATGGTGGGCTCTTTAGCCGTTGGCTGCTCAAATCCAAGCGTTAAAGGTAAACTCATATAACAACTGCCTTGCAGTGTCCCTTGCTGAGTCAGCTGTGCACAAGCATCTGAGGCATGGCTGCCACTTCCAAAACTGAACCATCAGTGAACAAAAAGCAAATGAACGTACAGTGGCACCTATGAGGCGGCAGTGAGCGGTGTAAGGACCGATACGGAATGATTCCCCAAGAGATTTCTTTCTCTGACATTGACTCAAGCAACAACAGCTATTTCAGTACTCGCTTGCACATATAGAGAGAGGTATTATGAAACATGGTTTTACGGCGCCAATTTAAACGGGACACAGCGAGATACATAATACTCGTAACCAATTAGCCAACCTGAGTTCCTTGAACAGAGATAGAGATAATGCGCAGCCGTAATATGTCGGCGACACGACCATCTTGTTGACAAAAAAGCAAAAACTTCTAACGTACGTACCATTTCAAATGAACCTTGAGTTTCGACCAAGAAATGCCGTTGACATCGCGCAGTAATTTTCTAATTACGCTAGTTGCACCATCACTAACGATATCGGCGGCAGCGACGATCACAAGGCAGTATTTACCAGGCTGCTATAGCAATCGCCTCATCCCCAGATATTCAAGTAATGCTTCTAAAACAAAAAAGGCTGCCGAAACAAAAACCAGAGTTCGCTAATGAATAAAAGCGTATCCTTGCCTTTCTTGGCTCATCATCGTCGCGCCCAGAGTGAACAGAAACCTAGAAATCAGCTGCATGAATGGTACGACATTGCTGGTCGACAAAGCGGACGGAAAGCTTCCCACGACTGACAGTTGAAACCGCGTAGAAACGTGCGCCGGGCGTGCCGCCGATGCCACCGCGTCGTCCGTCGAATCGGAAGCTGCGAGCAGATGGCGCGCCCCACAATTCCATGCGCTTGCTCGTTTTACAGGTCACCTATTGGGACTTGGCCGGCCTAATGCATTTTGGACACGCGCGCGCGTCGGGGCAATAGCAAACAATTAATAAAATCATGAAAAAAAGGGTCCTAGGGCCTTCACATTTTAATGTAAAACGACTTATATTGTCCCTGGAAAAACGTCTTTTCAGCAATGCATTTCTGTTTAAAGGTGAAGCCGACTTTAAGGGGATCGGTGTAAGCTTGGTCTCTGTAAGCTGGCTTTCCCACGTTCAATGTTGCAGTGAAACCTACTCAAAGAAAAATGTGATGCGAGCGGGTCCCGATACGTTATCGTGTTCCACTCTTAAAGGCGATGCTTAAGCATCATCGAATTTTTTGTGACGCTTTGTTTTTACTTGTAGATATTCTACTTTAAACTTTTAAAGCAAGGCCCATTAACTTCGAAGTAAACAAGAAATAAGAAATAGCTGGGGTGACCTTCGTATGCGCGTATACAACTCTTGCTTTGTGTGGATTAACTTTTAGAGTGTGGGGTTTTACGTGCCAAAACCCGGTCTGATTATGAGGCAGGCCGTAGTGGAAGGCTCCGGATTAATTTTGTCCACCTGGGGTTCTTTAACGTGCACTACAACGCAAGCAAACGGCCGTTTTTGCATTTCGCCTCCATCGAAATGCGGCCGCCGCGGCCGGGATCCGATACCACGACCTCGTGCTCAGCTGTGGATAAACTATTCGTACCTGGCAATGGCCAGGCACGATATCCTGTCAATGTTCACCTAGTGGACTGTGCAGTGTGGCCGCTGCTGATAGTAGAGCACTGCAGGGGCCGATTTTTGCAGCCCGGGTGCGGCCCGCAGTAGCGCACCCAGGATCTCTGCCAGGGGGGGGGGGGGGGGTTTACAGTTTGCCAATACCATCTAAACAACACTAATTTCGATTTCTTCACGGGAAATTGTCAAGAAAATGCGCTTCTTGCGAGTGTGCAGACGATTGCGCGTCTTGCATCTTAGTTGCAGCACTAAAATGCGTAAGGAAAGAAAAGGGGTTAAACAAAAGGGGGGGTTAAGTCGGCCTCAGGGGGGGTTACAACCCCCGAATCCCCCCCCGTCGGTGCGCCACTGGCGGCCCGGGTCCGTTTTTACATTGGGCGGCCCGCCCGAGCCCGATCAAAACTTTTATGGTGAGACCCATGTCCTGCCCGGGCCCGGAAATAATCTACATTACCCGCCCGGCCAGGCCCTCCACCCCTTTACCTTAGGCCTGAGCCCGGCCCGAGCCCGGCTCGAAATCGGCCTGAACCTGGCCCGAGACCGAAAAATACATGTTTTTCAGAGTTGAGACGCCCGAGAATAACTCGCTGCACGTTACATGCGCACCACCAGAAAGCCCTAGCTCGGCCCGGGCCCGCGTCAAAAAACCCGAGCCCGGCCCAGGCCCGGGTCAAAAAGCACACGCCATGCCCGAGCCCGGCCCGAGCCCGTGAAAAAACTGCTCTATCCGGCCCTACCCGGGCCCGGGCTTTCGGGTAAGCCCGAGCCCGTGAAGTGCTCTAGCTGATAGACTGGAGCTGCAGCAGAAAGAAGCAGACAGGATAGGGTACCGTGCCTCATAGGCGGAACGTTTTCATTTTTCCGGGTGGGGGAGGGGGGGGGGCAGGGGCCCGACCAGCTTTCCGAAACGTACCCATAAATATGTATATATATATAAACCAGTGAAGTAAAGAGTAACCGGAGCCGGCACAGAAGTAGTTCAAATAATAGAAGCTCTTAGGAAAAACATAACAAGACTTTACTGACGTTTCGGCCGTGGTCTGGCCTTCATCAAGAGGCCGGCCCGGGTCCGTTTTTACATTGGGCGGCCCGCCCGAGCCCGATCAAAACATTTATGGCGAGATGGTCACGGAATGGCATTCTAATTTTGAAGAATTATGCCATGAACGTTGTTTTTTCAATATTCTAAGTTAACAGTTCCGTGTGGATTTAGGTTTCATGTTACTGTCAGAGAGACCGATCTCATATATGCGAGCCTGTGACTCTTGATGAAGGCCGGACCCCGGCCGAAACGTCAGTAAAGTCTTATGTTTTGCCTACGTGCCTCTATTTTTTGAACTATATATATATATATACATACATATATATATATATATACATACATATATATATATATATATATATATATATATATATATATATATACCCTCTGCTAACAATTGTCTATTTCTACACTGTAAACGAAAATACCCCCACATGGGAATTATAACAAGGTGATGTGCCCTATATACTCCTATCCTTGAATATTTATTCCGATGTATGGGAGCAATACGGCGGCATTCCCTCGTTTCACTCCGCTCGCTACCTGCCGGAGGATAAGGGTGGACATGACGTAATTTTATTCCGCCTTCAAAATTTTGTTCTCCCCGAGAACTCCGCACAGGCAGTTTTAAAAAACACCTCCGCCGGAACAGGTTGGTCACGTGGTGCTTCCCATAAGGCTGTGCGCCGCGCCAGCGACCGGCCGCGTTCGGCGGAGTCAGCGGTGCTCATGGCTGACGGTTTGTTTACATCTATGAAGTGTCGTTCCGTGCCAGCGTTTCGCCGATTTTCTTTCCTATACTTACTCCCAGAAAGTGTTATAGGCGTGCCTGAAGCTCACTGTATCTCATCTTCATGTGCGTTAGCTGTGATTACTCTGCTGACAACGACAAATGCAAGAGCAACGATTTCATGTGCGGAAAAAGGCTTAGTTGTGACCACGAAGCTGCCGGTTGACTCGTGGTGTCGGCTCGGGTTTCTGGCTGTGCTTACGTGTTACGTGACCTTGACTTGTGTTCCTCAGTGTGTTCAATACCACTTTTATGTCCTTTTGAGTATATTCTGACAACGTCCGGTGTAAAGTGCCGCGTAGCAATGGCAACAGCAGCCACTGTTCGAGCGACAACGTCCGTGATAGCCACACATGAATGCCATATTCCGACTTCGTCACGGTGCTGTGTTGCCAGTAAGTTAGACCGTGGTGCAAGCAACTCTCTTATGAATCTGTGTACGGATATCCTCGGCCAAGAAATACGGTAGGACGTAAGTACGTACTGTGAATAAAGCTTCTTACTGAGCGATGTGAATTGAATTGTTATCGCGTAGTTCTGTTTTGATCACGTCGTTGCTTCAGATATTGCATTAACATCATGCTCCATCCAACATACTGATTTAGGAGCATACCTCCTGGCTCCGAGCGTGAGGATTCGCTTGCCAGATCAGCGATATAGCTCCGTTTCACAGCCGAGACACATTGCTTGGACGCGCAGCA